>NC_069721.1:400000-405000 GCF_027358585.1 Pangasianodon hypophthalmus
GCGTTATATACGTGGATACAGAAGTTATAATCACATTATATACGTGGATACAGAAGTCATAATCGCGTTATATACGTGGATACAGAAGTCATAATCACGTTATATACGTGGATACAGAAGTTATAATCACGTTACGTGGATACAGAAGTTATAATCACATTATATACGTGGATACAGAAGTTATAATCACATTATATACGTGGATACAGAAGTTATAATCGCGTTATACACGTGGATACAGAAGTCATAATCGCGTTATATACGTGGATACAGAAGTCATAATCACGTTATAAACGTGGATACAGAAGTTATAATCACGTTATATACGTGGATACAGAAGTTATAATCGCGTTATAAACGTGGATACAGAAGTCATAATCACGTTATATACGTGGATACAGAAGTCATAATCGCGTTATATACGTGGATACAGAAGTTATAATCACGTTATAAACGTGGATACAGAAGTCATAATCGCGTTATATACGTGGATACAGAAGTCATAATCGCGTTATACACGTGGATACAGAAGTCATAATCGCGTTATATACGTGGATACAGAAGTCATAATCACGTTATAAACGTGGATACAGAAGTTATAATCACGTTATATACGTGGATACAGAAGTCATAATCGTGTTATATACGTGGATACAGAAGTTATAATCGCGTTATAAACGTGGATACAGAAGTTATAATCGCGTTATATACGTGGATACAGAAGTTATAATCACGTTATAAACGTGGATACAGAAGTTATAATCGCGTTATATACGTGGATACAGAAGTTATAATCGCGTTATACACGTGGATACAGAAGTTATAATCACATTATAAACGTGGATACAGAAGTTATAATCGCGTTATAAACGTGGATACAGAAGTCATAATCACGTTATATACGTGGATACAGAAGTTATAATCGCGTTATACACGTGGATACAGAAGTCATAATCGCGTTATATACGTGGATACAGAAGTCATAATCGCGTTATATACGTGGATACAGAAGTCATAATCGCGTTATACACGTGGATACAGAAGTTATAATCGCGTTATACACGTGGATACAGAAGTCATAATCGCGTTATATACGTGGATACAGAAGTCATAATCGCGTTATATACGTGGATACAGAAGTCATAATCGCGTTATACACGTGGATACAGAAGTTATAATCGCGTTATATACGTGGATACAGAAGTTATAATCGCGTTATACACGTGGATACAGAAGTCATAATCGCGTTATATACGTGGATACAGAAGTTATAATCGCGTTATATACGTGGATACAGAAGTTATAATCGCGTTATACACGTGGATACAGAAGTTATAATCGCGTTATATACGTGGATACAGAAGTTATAATCGCGTTATACACGTGGATACAGAAGTTATAATCGCGTTATATACGTGGATACAGAAGTCATAATCGCGTTATACACGTGGATACAGAAGTCATAATCGCGTTATATACGTGGATACAGAAGTTATAATCGCGTTATAAACGTGGATACAGAAGTCATAATCGCGTTATATACGTGGATACAGAAGTTATAATCGCGTTATACACGTGGATACAGAAGTCATAATCGCGTTATATACGTGGATACAGAAGTTATAATCGCGTTATAAACGTGGATACAGAAGTCATAATCGCGTTATATACGTGGATACAGAAGTTATAATCGCGTTATACACGTGGATACAGAAGTCATAATCGCGTTATATACGTGGATACAGAAGTCATAATCGCGTTATACACGTGGATACAGAAGTTATAATCGCGTTATATACGTGGATACAGAAGTCATAATCGCGTTATATACGTGGATACAGAAGTTATAATCGCGTTATATACGTGGATACAGAAGTCATAATCGCGTTATATACGTGGATACAGAAGTTATAATCGCGTTATATACGTGGATACAGAAGTCATAATCACGTTATATACGTGGATACAGAAGTTATAATCGCGTTATATACGTGGATACAGAAGTCATAATCACGTTATACACGTGGATACAGAAGTTATAATCGCGTTATACACGTGGATACAGAAGTTATAATCGCGTTATAAACGTGGATACAGAAGTTATAATCACGTTATAAACGTGGATACAGAAGTCATAATCGCGTTATACACGTGGATACAGAAGTTATAATCACGTTATAAACGTGGATACAGAAGTTATAATCGCGTTATACACGTGGATACAGAAGTCATAATCGCGTTATATACGTGGATACAGAAGTCATAATCGCGTTATACACGTGGATACAGAAGTTATAATCGCGTTATACACGTGGATACAGAAGTCATAATCGCGTTATACACGTGGATACAGAAGTTATAATCGCGTTATACACGTGGATACAGAAGTTATAATCGCGTTATACACGTGGATACAGAAGTCATAATCACGTTATACACGTGGATACAGAAGTCATAATCACGTTATACACGTGGATACAGAAGTCATAATCACGTTATATACGTGGATACAGAAGTTATAATCGCGTTATACACGTGGATACAGAAGTCATAATCACGTTATACACGTGGATACAGAAGTTATAATCGCGTTATACACGTGGATACAGAAGTTATAATCACGTTATAAACGTGGATACAGAAGTTATAATCACGTTATAAACGTGGATACAGAAGTCATAATCGCGTTATAAACGTGGATACAGAAGTCATAATCACGTTATATACGTGGATACAGAAGTTATAATCGCGTTATACACGTGGATACAGAAGTCATAATCGCGTTATATACGTGGATACAGAAGTCATAATCGCGTTATATACGTGGATACAGAAGTTATAATCGCGTTATATACGTGGATACAGAAGTCATAATCGCGTTATATACGTGGATACAGAAGTCATAATCACGTTATATACGTGGATACAGAAGTTATAATCGCGTTATATACGTGGATACAGAAGTCATAATCGCGTTATACACGTGGATACAGAAGTTATAATCGCGTTATACACGTGGATACAGAAGTTATAATCACGTTATAAACGTGGATACAGAAGTTATAATCACGTTATAAACGTGGATACAGAAGTCATAATCGCGTTATACACGTGGATACAGAAGTTATAATCACGTTATAAACGTGGATACAGAAGTTATAATCACGTTATAAACGTGGATACAGAAGTCATAATCGCGTTATAAACGTGGATACAGAAGTCATAATCGCGTTATACACGTGGATACAGAAGTTATAATCACATTATAAACGTGGATACAGAAGTTATAATCACGTTATAAACGTGGATACAGAAGTTATAATCGCGTTATACACGTGGATACAGAAGTTATAATCGCGTTATACACGTGGATACAGAAGTCATAATCGCGTTATATACGTGGATACAGAAGTCATAATCGCGTTATACACGTGGATACAGAAGTTATAATCACATTATAAACGTGGATACAGAAGTTATAATCACGTTATAAACGTGGATACAGAAGTTATAATCGCGTTATATACGTGGATACAGAAGTTATAATTGCGTTACATACGTGGATACAGAAGTTATAATCACGTTATACATGTGGATACAGAAGTTATAATCGCGTTATATACGTGGATACAGAAGTTATAATCGCGTTACATACGTGGATACAGAAGTTATAATCACGTTATACACGTGGATACAGAAGTTATAATCGCGTTATATACGTGGATACAGAAGTTATAATCGCGTTATATACGTGGATACAGAAGTTATAATCGCGTTATACACGTGGATACAGAAGTTATAATCGCGTTATATACGTGGATACAGAAGTTATAATCGCGTTATATATGTGGATACAGAAGTTATAATCACGTTATACATGTGGATACAGAAGTTATAATCGCGTTATATACGTGGATACAGAAGTTATAATTGCGTTACATACGTGGATACAGAAGTTATAATCACGTTATACATGTGGATACAGAAGTTATAATCGCGTTATATACGTGGATACAGAAGTTATAATCGCGTTACATACGTGGATACAGAAGTTATAATCACGTTATACACGTGGATACAGAAGTTATAATCGCGTTATATATGTGGATACAGAAGTTATAATCGCGTTATATACGTGGATACAGAAGTTATAATCACGTTATACACGTGGATACAGAAGTTATAATCGCGTTATATACGTGGATACAGAAGTTATAATCGCGTTATATACGTGGATACAGAAGTTATAATCGCGTTATACACGTGGATACAGAAGTTATAATCGCGTTATATACGTGGATACAGAAGTTATAATCGCGTTATATACGTGGATACAGAAGTTATAATCGCGTTATACACGTGGATACAGAAGTCATAATCGCGTTATATACCGTCAGAACATGTTCGTGCTGATGAGGAAAGCTAACGAGCGCGTAGTTCAGGCTTTACTCAATCTGCCGTTAGTCATAAAGGCTGCTATCACTAACCCAAATAATCACTTTTACCAACTCTCAAACACGCTCAGTTCATTCAGTAATATTTATAAATATTTGCTACGTTGTGATTGGCTCGTGTGCCGCTTCGTCGCTGATTTCACTTACGCACAGCACGTGTGATTTAAAATATAACACAAAAGCTAATAGGTGTTATTTTATTGTTTAGAAAAAAAAAAAAGAAATCCTAATATTTATTTTAAAAAGTGTGAATTTAAAAATGATATAACAAAACGTAAAATTTGATTTTTAACTTTATGTACAGTATATTTTTATTAATAAATTACATATAGAAAATAAATACATTTTTAAAATTCCTCTTATGGATTCACCTTCGTGACATCATTTTGCTGATAGAAGGATAACGCCAATTAATTAACCGTAATGTTTTTGAATGCCGTAATGCACAGCTTCTCATTTGAAATGTTAAAAATAAATAATAAGAGCAATAATAATAATAATAATAATAATAATAATAATAATAAGATGACGGCAGAGGCCTGTGTT
>NC_069721.1:410000-422500 GCF_027358585.1 Pangasianodon hypophthalmus
CCTCCAGCAAAACCTAAAATGATATGCGAGTAAAAGTTGCTCCTCTGTAAGACGCTGCGTGTCTTCCTGCTGAACATCCCACATTATTTAACACTCAGGTGTCTCTCTCAGCGCCTAACTGCAGAGATAAGAGACTGGCACACACGCACACACACACACACACACACACACACACACACACACACACACGCAAGACCCTCCTGCCTGCCGTATCGACAGCTCAGGAGCCAATCACCAATCACCAGCTTCAGAGGAGTTCTTCAGGATCGATAGATCTCTCCATCTGATTACACCCCATACACCAGCTTCCATCCAAATGCATCTACAGTCCATCAAGGTGAGAGAGATAGAGAGAGGGATGGAGATATATATTTATATATATATATATATATATAGAGAGAGAGAGAGAGAGAGAGCCAGGTTCATCCTGCTGCACAGAAACCTGTATTATAAACAGATGATGAACATTCAGAAGGCTGTGTGAACAACACTAACACCTAAAGGGAAAACAAACTGTGAAGTTACAATTAGTTACTGGATTTAAAACTACACAGAGCTGTAGTGGTTTCCTCAGGGGCCTGAGAAACGATGCACAGAAAGAGATTTGGATGAAAAAAGGGAACGAGACGCAAAAAATCTGGAAAGTCTACAGAAAAAGTAAGTTGTAAAAAGCAAAAGAGTTTATTTACGGGCAAAATTATATACTAGTGCGGAAATATCTGTTAATTACACAGCGAGTCCCAAAAGTGTCCCAGAGGGGAAATGAACACTTTTTAGTAAAATGTCTTCCAAAATGTTTTGAGACTTAGTTTATATTATATATTTTTTTCAGTAGTCTTTAAGAAGGACTTTGAGAAAAGCAGGTGGTGTTGAAATCAGCATGCAGGCTTTATGTTTATTACAGAAAGGATTCGATCAGATTTTGCTGTGGTGTGTTACAGCTACACGCGTCAGATTTTGAAAGTCTGTCACATTGTCTCAAGTGACTGCGTTCGAGCTGAATACATCTACTGGACGTATTTCATGCGGGGTTTTTTCAGTTGTTTTCCCTCGGAGTCGTGTGGAGAAGCTGTCGCTGATCAAAATAACGTCTCATGCACGCGAAAAAGACAGAGAACGACTCACAGGCGGCGATGATCGCATGGACGGGTCAATATTGGCAAAAATAAAATAAAATGAAGGTAAAAAGCAGAGCTCTGTGTGCTCATGTGCCTTTGTCCACACTGATGCTGAATCCTGCATTCTGATTGGTCAGAAGGTGTTGATTAGTTTGCTAGAACAGCAGCTCCGACAGGAGCGCAGGTTTATATTAATGCACTCGTTCTAATACGTTAGCGTTTTGTTTCAGGGGGACGTGTAAAGCGGACGCACCACATAAAAACTCCTCTGTAAGGAGTCTCCAGTGTCAGCACTTTGTAAAAGTTTCAGGACAGAGGGAGTTACAGTTTAATGTGTTTTTTTTGTCTTTGAGAGAGAGAGAGAGAGAGAGAGAGAGGGAACGAGTGTTTATAACTAGCTTGTGGTAACAGTGATTGTGCTGTTGTTTCTTTTCCTATAACTGCACCACGCTCGGGAGTTTGACTCCTTTCTTAAAGCTACATCACTCCACACATCCTGAATTCCCCGAGTGACATGTTTAATATATGCAGAGTTATTTCTCCAGAAGACCGAGAGTGTTCCTGGCAGGCAGGACTGACGCATGATTCACACTTATTGTAGTAAATTCATTTTAATAAACGTTAACCTTTTCCACAAGGCTGAAAAAAGCACCACAGCAGCGTTGGATGATGTATGACACATTTCCCACGCTCCCCGTACGTGAATTCCTGAGTAACCAGTGAGCGACGCTCTTACAGGGAGATGTTTACTGCCTTTCGGAAGTCAGTTATAATTATTAGGATCATAATTAGCAGATAGAGATACACGAAAGATCTTAATTATGTGTGGGAATAATCAGAAACGATCAGATTTCCTCAGAGTTCCTGAGACGTGATGTAGCGCGTAATGATGAACTCACTTCTCTTCACGCTGTAACACGAAGGATAAAATCCGATGACATTTTTAATATCTCCGTTATTAACCAGCAGAGGAACGGATTTCATCAATCATGTTCCGAACACAGACCATCTAATTATGTTTCGTAGCAAAACATTTATTTCAGAAAAATATCCGATCGGGTCTCATTGTCTTTAACATGAGTTACAGTATAAACAAACAGGAAAAACCTACAGAAACGTCACATTTCAGTGATCAAATCTATTATATAAATTATTGAATAAATAAATAAATTATTTATTTATTTATTTATTACACGAAAGTCATTTACTGATTCATTTATTTTCAAATTAATTTTTCATACTGTAGTTTTAATCATCACATATCATCCATTTATGTTTTTGTGTGAATTTTACAAATGATTTAATTATTTTCACATGGAATTTTTACACATTATTTATTTATTTCACTTTCGTTTTTGTTTTTTTTTACATAACTCATTGGTATTTCTGTGATTTTTTAAAAACACGATTAATCTAGCTTCACATCATTTTTTACATGGTTCACTTATTCTCATGTGGTTTTTTAAAATAAATAATTCATTTATTTATCACAGTATGTTTCACACATTTTTTTTTACATGTAATACATTATTTATTTATTTATTTATTTATTATTTTTTACATGATTAATTTATTTTCACATATGCTTTTCCATGATACATTTCTTTTCATGTGTTTTTTTATTTTCACACATGATCAGTTTATTGTCTTTTTTCCTGTGTAATTTCAGAGCATAATGTAAAATGTATGTGATTTTTTTTTTCCATTTGAAATAATCTTTTTTGGGGAATTGTGCTGACGGCAGGCGAGAGTGTGACATCTGCACATTTCCACTGTAAAGCCTCGGAAAGCTCATCATTTCGTACATCATGGTGAAGTCGCAGTGTGTATAAAGGCTGAGGCCGAGTGCAGTGGAAAAGTGGTGAATGAAGTGACAGGAATGGTTTCCAGTTTTACGCCGACTTGCTTGTTTTTCCTTCCTGTTCTGCCGAATAATCAGAAGGATTCGGAGCAGCAGGCAGATGGAGCAGGGCCGTGTTCTGTTTCCTCTGTTACGGAGACGAGGAGTACGCACTTTGAGCCCCGGCCGAATTAAAGTGTCGTGTTCGATCAGCTCGCTCCAGGGAGAATAGATGGCTGGTGGTGTCATGCAATCTGCTGCTGTCACGTTTGTGCGAAAGCGGCGTCGTGTTTGCTTTTAGCAACACCTGCTTGTCGGACGGAAGTGCCACTACTTTTCCTCCTTCAGAGATCGACGTTTTGGAGTTTCTGATGTTAAAGGTCTAAATTTGCTTTAAATCAAACATACTCATTTTCAATGTGACTCATTTAGTTTCATTCAAAATTGGAAATAAACAGAAGGTTTCAGAATTTTGAAATATTTAAAACAAAGAAAGTAGATGTTCAATATCTTGAATATTTAATATTGAAGATTCTGCACTATATTTAAAGTGCAGCTCCATATTTAAATGTAAGCACATGTGTGATATTGAGCTTTGTACAAAAGGTCAGATTCTCCTCATGTCTAATCTCTTCTATTGAAGCGTGTGATCAGACGACACTCTGATGGATTTGATCTAAAATGGATCATCAGGTTTTTACACAAACGTGTGGAGTCCATACCAGCTCGAGTCACACTGTCATTAAAGCAAAAAGGGGACAAACCGAATACTAAGAATCTCTGAAATTCTTGTAGATATTTCAGAGATTCTACTTTTCACTCAAGCTTTTGTCAGTAATATAATTTGTAATGAAAATTGTTGTATTAAATTAGAAAAGAATGCAAAAATAGAAGCATTTTCACCCGTGCTCACAGCTTTCAGTCCCCTCCAAAACTATTGGAACAGCAAGGCCAGTTCTTTTGTTTTTGCTATACACTGAAGGCATTTGTCATGGCTTGCTTTTCTCCCATAGATAGCTCTCTGGTCTTCATGTTGGTTTATCCTTTTTAACAACAAATGCAGACTTCACAGGAGAAACCCAGGGATCAAACCAGAAGTAGACATTTAGAGCACACACCTGGGCAACAAGAAACACCTGTCAGTCACGTGTTCCAATATTTTTGATCACTTGAAAAATGATTGGGTTTTAACAAAAGGTGTCATGTTCTAAGTTGTTTATTAGATGTAATAGATGTTCTAGATGTAATTATCAGGAAATGAAAGCTGACATTCTGATCTATCGTCTCATTTTCATCTCAAACCCAAAAGAATCCGCCTCATGTTCCAGTACTTTCAGTGGGGACTGTATATGAGGGTGAGTAAATGAAAACCTTATTTTTTTTAAATTTCACATTGTGTTTTTTGCAAATAGATGTCATTAAACAGTATCATTTTTCTACATAATCTCCATTTTGTTCCATTTGAGTGTTCCAGAGATTAAAGAATGTCCAAACTCCTCTAGGAGGAAAAATTCTAATTTATGTCAGATTTTTTAGGTTTTCATTTGACTTGCCCTCGTACAGAAACAGACAGGGTGAACGTAAGAGCTGGAAAACTAGAATTATGGGGAAAGAATGAAGAATAGAATTGCAGAAAAGGGACTCATTGTTTTTCAGTGAAAGCATAAAAGGGTTAATAATCTTAGGGGGCCAAGCACTGGATGAGGGACGTTCTATAGTGTTCACCGTCTTTGCTGTTTACTAAATAATTTGTCTGGGTATTTTGGGAGCTATAATTACCATATCAAGCCGAGACTTAATCATATTGACTCATAAAGAGTGGTGATGTTAACTCGTATTAGCTATCTGCTCGGGGAGAGCTGTACGGTACTTTCTCTCTCGCGCAATCAGAAGCGGTCGAGTGTTATTATGTACAGACCTCTCTACCCGGAGTGAGAGTGCTAGCTGAATGCTAATTAGAAAGGTTTGGTACCAGGAGACCTGGAAGTATGAACAGTGTTCATGCCTTCTGCTAAAGAAAAAAAAAACAATCCTGTAATGTAATGTGCAGTGGGAGAGAGTGAAGTGCTGAATATGAAGTACGCTGCCCTGAGGCTGAGCGTGGCTGTCTATGGAAATTTGCCTGCATCAAAAAAAAAGCATATTTGTTCAATTATTTATTCCCAAAGTTGCACATATTACCTCAGATATACGGTATCTATGTACCATGAACCTCTGGGATAAAGCGGCTACTGTAGCTGAATTATTGAATGAATATATCATTTATTGCGCACAATGATTAGACCATTAAATAAGGAACGACACCTAGGAGCATGCTGTTGTAGGAAAATAATCATAAAGTGTTTTATTCCTCTTAAACCACAGCAATTTTCCATTCTTTATTTATTATAGAACATCTCTTGTTATACTTTTTATTCAGTTAAGAGAAGTTCCTGTTGTCACTTACGTTATAGCAGCTATAAACACTCGTTCCCTCACCAGCCTCTCTTTATTCTCTCTCTTCAAGTTACTAAGACAAAAAGAAACGCAGAAAAGCATAAACTCCGCTTTCCTGAAGATGTCGGAAAACTTGAAGTCATGACACTGGAGACTCCTTTCTTAAATGTTAAATAAACAAACGTCGCCTCAAAGAAAACTTCACCGCATCAACGATTTTGCGCGTGAAAATAATAAGGTATTCGAATGAGCTCACTGATGTACAGTAAACCTGTGATTTGCAGCTGAACATCTGTCAGAGCTGCTGAATCTTTTGACCAATCAGAATCAAGCATTCAACAGAGCTTGGTAAAAAAAATAAACACACCAGCAAACACACGAATAATTAAAACAACATCCAGGAGTAATACAGCAGTGACGAGTCTAAGCGCGATTTCTCAGTATTGCGTGACGTATAACGGTTTTTAATTTCCTTTTCACGCTTTTTCGCTGAACGCAGCGTTTCTTCCACTTTAAAGACTCCACTTTAAAGACGGACAGAGTGACAAGGTCTATTTAAGACGCAAACAAAAGCTGACATCCTTTTTAAGAAATGGCTCCTGGCGTTCTTTCTCTCCTCCGTTTAAAGAAATTACAGACTGCGATTGCACTCCGGTGTCGCTGGCCGAGGGTTCGCGTCTCTGTTTCTTGCCGCGTTCGTTTTTTTTTTGGGGCTTGGGAGGAGGAATAAGCGCAGACTGTGACAGGTGCTCATTATGTCTTGTTCGCTGTGTCCCTTAAGTGGCCGCGTGTTTATTCCTGCGAAAACCGCAGCAGTGTGAAGTCTGATTAAGAGGACGCACGGAGCTTGGATTCGGCGCACATCAAAGGCTGCTATCAAAGGCAGATCAGGCGTGCTCATCTCGTACATCATGAACATACGATGAGGAGGAGAGCGGAGGGGTTGTGGCTACCTCCGCATGTGTGTGAAGTCTTCGGAGGGGTTTAGGGAGCCATTATGTCTCAGAGACCTCGCTGCATCACCATAGCAATGTTTCTTTAACACGCCGCGTTGGGATCGGATTGCGTTGTGTGTATGTCTGTGCTCAAGTTCACTGTTACTGGATTCACTCAGAGGGAGTGGTAAAGGTTCAGCAGATCTCATGTGGGTTCTCAATGCACAAACCACGCACCAGTTTAGCATCCATATTAGCTCTGCATCTGGTCTGGATCTTCATAGGGTTTTTTTTTTTTAACAACACCAAAAGCCACACCACCTGACAGTTCCACCCCACACCACCAGAGGTCTCCATCACTAGAGTACTACACCATGTCCAAGTCTCACCTGAACTCTCTCGTTACATCATCGTTTATTACGTTTTTCATTAATTGCGAAGTCTTGCCTTCTTTCCGATTGCATTCCTGAGTCTTTATATCCTGTTTATAATTTTTCTGATTTATGCGCTTTGCCTGTTCCTGTCTCATGGTTTTAACTGCGATCGTGTGCTGTTTATTCCGAACCAAACTCCGCACTCGGATCCTTGCTCTCGCAGACTGTTCAGTCAGTTCCACAGAACGGTGTGAAGAAGTGAGAAGCGAGAAGCGAGGCTGGGGCTGACTTCTTTCTCACCCAGACTGTAGATTCGTGCAGCCAATCAGTGACAGGCACGTCAGGTGATTACGCAGATGACACGCCCCCTAGATCTGATCACCATTCGAGCTGATATTTTCCCACACACACCTATAACACCTCATCCGCTGTGATTCAGTGTAACGAACGCCAACGAGGTGGAATATTTGCTCCATCATCCCTTTTTTTTTTTTTTCTCAAAATGCTTTAGACAGAGAAACTAGCCATCACTGGCTGCATCTAATTCATTACCACTTCTCCTCACACGACCTTATTTTTTATCACAACCATTCTCTAAATTAGCGCTCTCCAACCAAAACCCGATGAGGGCTGTGGACTTCAGATCAGAAATAAAGCTCTTTCTATATGATTAGCTAAAGGCCACAGCGGTTGAGTAATGAGCAGAGCGCTACTAATTGCCTTGACCTGATTTGTGCTATACACAGATTTATCCGAAACCGTTTTTGTATTATTCATAGCTTCCTTACATGGTTTTATAAGAACAAACTTTTAAACTAAAATGCATCTCTGTAGAATTAATATATTTTCAACACGTTAAATATTGAAAAGAGAATCTTCTCCATTGAAAAGCACACACGCAAATCTGCCAATCAATCTGCTTTATTATTTTCTAAATGTGATTCAATTTATATTAGCCTTAAAACATGACAAAACAACACAACAACACAACTCTAACCCATGAGATGGTGCGAATAATCATTAATCAGATCCGAAAGAGGTTTTGCTATGAAGCTTTACAGCTGAATATTATCTCTTAAGGCAGTAAACTTGGTGCCAAGATCTTAACATTCATCAAATTCCACACTTAAATATACACGTTAAACGAAGTTTAATGCTAAAGTCAGTAGCCCTCAGGGACGTATAGCCTTTTTAGCTTTTATTGGATGAGTCAGGCATCTTTTTAACGTTGCTTCCACCTTCATTCTTTCACAATCTTTCTTTCTGTGTGGTCATTTTTGTGAAGCAGATAATCTGAGACTACTGATAACACTATCACGGCGGAGCGACTCCACTAAACAATCAGATGGAGCACCTTGATCGATACCAAATCCCTAAAGGTTGTGTGTTGCAAATATGGGGAAAAAATGGAGAGTTTATGTTCGATAAAAGAAAAGAAGAAAAAACAGCAGGAATGAGGAATAAAAAAAAAAAAAAAAAAAACCTCTTGTTTTCTCCGAAGCTGTGCTCTGTGCTGCGGTTGTGAATAAAGCTCTCACTCCGGCTTTGTGCGAGACGCTTTTTTTGTTCTTCCTTTTATTCCGTTTTTTTTTTTTAAAGTAGTATGCTCTTCTTTATCTCCCAGAAAGCAAAATAAAATGATGAAGTGGGAACATAACACTTACTTGTATCCAATGAATGGAGCAGTATTCAGCATTTCTGCTAATCTGATGTCGCCTATTGTAATGCTCTACTTAAGTCTGGGAGAGCTAGCGAAAGAAAACACACCCCAGCGTGTGGCCGCGCCGAAGCTTTTCACATACCTGTCTGTGCTGCTTCACGCACGTTGTACAATGTGGGTTTTTTTTTTTTGAACATCACTTAGATACAGCCTGAGGTTAGCTTTCTTTATCTTCAGAAAGGAAATTATGCATCATCTATTGAGACGTGCACAAGAATGAGTGAACTAGAACAGCACATTAGAGGAGCTTGTGGAGCTTCTTGGTACAGGAGACATGTCGTGTGCACACCAGGTTTCAAAATCCAATAAAGAACCCCTTCGGAGAGCGCGGACTCATGATCTCCAGAAGATAGGAAGAACCCTTATCTTCTACACCACTTGGGAGCCATTTAGACAACATTTATGGAAGAAGTCTCCAGTATCTTCACGACTTTACACATTGTGGTTTCTCAGTAACATCGTTCTAAAGAGGCACAACAACACACATCATTCATCACAATAATCACACCATGATTAGGAAAGGGCTCTAAAAATATACATCACACATCCAAACACAATGGTTCAGACCATAATAATCCACGTTAGGGTTCTAAAGATCTACATCACGTCACACCAGAGTTATGGTGAGACAGCAGGTTAAGCAGCCAAGCCTGGTGCTTCACGTCTCTTCAGGGAAAGCAGCCTTCATCACCATCAGAGTCTACAAAAAACAAACATCACCACAGCCTCGGCCCTCAAAACGTATCTGCTCGGAAAATAGCAAAAAGCACTTTATCAACAGAAAAAAATCATGCAGCAAACCCAAGACCCTGAGTGTGACTGAAATGGAACTGTGGTGCTGCTGCTGGGGTTGAAGTGATGGAAAAACACAGGAGAACGCAGCAGGTGCACGCACACATCACTCACTTTAGGTTGGAACAAAGCCACACTGGCTTCTATTCATATCCACATCCACACACCAAGCAGAAGAGAAGACTGGGAAGGATGTGGTCATCATTTCCATGGCAACGGAGGGGACATTCAAGTGTCCTACATCTGTCAGGCAATTCTCTTAGTCAGTGCTAGCTCGTCTATAGGGGCAGAGTTCCACCATTTACATCAGCTGTTCAACAAGTCTTAATCTTCAGGAAGTCCTCGTTCACAACTCCATATATTTTAAATTCCACTGAAATACTAATTACCAACAATTCGACAGATCTGACTTTCTAGATGTTGTGTAATCGTGGTGCAGTGCGCTCACATCCTCATTTAGCTCACTAGAGTTATTGTTGCACCTAGTGGTCAAACATGGGAACTGCAACAAACCAGCGCTAATAAATAGAGATCCACTGGGGCAGGAATCACGCTGCCCCACGCTCTCTCGGGTAATCACAGGGTCACTCTTGTTATGTGCAATTAGTTTAAAAATACATGTTTTATAGCAAATAATCAAAAAGAGTGTAAGTGCAGTCAGTGTGTGTGTGTGTGTGTGTGTGAGAGATGAACAGAGCCATTTCTACTGTAAGATATATTGCATATACTGTATACACACACAGTCCTGTGCAAAGAAATGCTGTAGAGCGAAGATGCCTTCAACATCGAATCTGCTGCTTTCTTTACTGACATACAAACATTTTTCTGTAACGTTTCAGTTTGTGCTGGAAAACTAATGTTTGGAATCTAAAATGTTTTTGGAATGAATCAATAATGTAGAAGTCAGAAAATAAACATCTGTAACAAAAAAAAAAAAAAAGGCGGGGTGCCAAGACTTTTGCACAGTACTGTATAAGATTGGGAGGGGGAAAGGGGGATTATGGCGTGGATGATGTCCGTACATCAGAAGCACGTGACCTTGTTTCCCAACACAAAGTCTGAGAAAAAGAAGAAGAAGAAAAATGTCTCCTTTATTCAGTGCTGAATTAATTTGCGCCAGATTCAGGACTTTGAGACGAAACTTGGCAACCCTGGGTAATGATATTATCTTAAACACAGTTCTGTCTAAAACGGCTCAGATCGAGCTGGTAGACACACACACACACACACACACACATTTGCACCTAGAGGCGGTTTAGGTTGGAAGGAGGAAGGGAACATGAGGAGAAGGTGTGAAACAAGGCACAGACACAAACCCGAGCTCTGAAGCGGAGGTTTGAAGCGGGAAAAGCAGAGGAAGCTCCTGCTCAGCATCAGAAAGAGACGTCGCTGATCCAGTGCAGTGTATTTATCCGACCTGATTAAGACAGTTTTGACAGACAGAAGCTCAGAGTGTGTTTAAATCAGACACTATAGATGGAAATGTAATGAAATGAAAATGAGCTGTGAACGTTACGAGGTCTAGAAAGTGGGCAGGAGAGCGCCAGGAAAAGTCTAATTAGGTGTTTGAATGACAGGTATGTAGCTCTGATGGGTGCCTATAATATGATTACAGGTTTGCTCAGGCTCTCACACACACACACACACACACACACACACACACACACACAGTTCTCCGCAGTACACACCTGCCTGTCAGCCGTTGCACGCTGTTCTTGACTGATTCGAACGAACGAGTGAACAGAACGCTTCTGTGATTGAAAATAATCAACGACGGAGCGGTGTGATGAAGCGGAGTCACTGTCACCACCCTGAAGGTGATTATTTTCATCCCTTTTATACCACCGAAAGTGTACAATTTTTTATTCAGTAAAGAATGGCACATCATACTTTTTAATCTGTTTATAGTTACTTTTAATGTTGCGAAACATCCGCAAAATAAGTTCCTGTTGTCGCTTACGTTATAGCAGCTATAAACACTCGTTTCTTCACTAGCGTCTCTTTATTCTCTCTTTTATTAAAATATCCACCTTCACACCATAATTCATTTTAATTCCTGATCCAAATTGCAGCTCAGTGCTCCTCCCGCGACGTCTCTCCATGACGCTCATAACATCTCGGCACTGTCTCTTCTCTTAGCGCTCCGCTAATTTTATCCTTTTCCAATGACATCTCGCAGAGTTAATTAAAGGAACGCTGGTGGTCAATGCTCATGTAATAAATGCCAAACCCCCTCCTGTTATATGGACTCTTCATGTAATTGGACTGCCTTTCTTCTCAGGGGCAGATGCAGAAACAGGAAGTGATGTCAGTGGTTAGAAAAGTCAGAATCTGTTTAGCATCTAGTGTTCGTGACCTCTGAATGCTTGTTTCGGGCCTTGCACTGATTCTTCAGGTTTTATTTATAGAGATGGATATGTATTGATCTCGCTTAATCTCGGATTTAATTCCATCCAGTGACACGAGCAGAAAAGTATTGATTTTGCAAAACGGGGAGGTTCAACGACGGTCAATAATTCAGCTTTACTCTGTGACACTGTTCACAAGCAGCCAATCACGTGGCAGCAGCTCCATGCATAACATCACGCAGACTCAGGTCAAGAGGTTCAGGTTCACATCGGACATCAGAACGGAGAAAACCTCAGTGATCTCAGTGACTTTGATCGTGTTCAGAGAGAGAGACAGAGAGAGAGAGAGAGAGAGAGAGAGAGAGAGAGAGAGGTCAGAGGAGAATGACCAGACTGGTTCAGAACGCTGCAGTACCTCAAATAATCACTCTTTACAACCGTGGTGAGCAGAAAAGCATCTCAGAACACATGAAACCTTGAGGTGGATGAGCTGCAACAGCAGAAGACCACATCAGGTTCCTCTCCTATCAGCCAAGATTGACAAGATTGGGAAAAGACCAGATGATCTTCAGCGGTCCAGTGGAGTTCCCTCACTACTTTCTCAACAACCTTCATCACAAGATTTCTCTCTAATCATCTCAGCTTCCTACCAAATCGAAACTTTCACAGACGCCACAGCAAAAATGAGCCCTAACGCATCAGAGTCATCTATCAGCCGACGCTTAGCATTCAGCTAGTTATCATCATGCTATGCTAGCTAATATTCATTGAAAGCTAGCTAATATTTCTTGAATTTTGTACTTTACTAGACTTTTCTACTTAGTATTTATTATTTAGATGAGTAGTTAAGCTTCTACGTGAGATTTATATCATTATATTAATGATATAAATCTTGTGTATGTTTTTTCTGATAGCTGTTTAACTGGAAACTCCATTT
>NC_069721.1:427500-465000 GCF_027358585.1 Pangasianodon hypophthalmus
GCTGTTAATCTACTGTAACAAAAGCACAACAAGAGAGTGTGGTCCGAGTTTATCAACGTGAACGGTTAACAAACAGCTCAGAATTGCAAACAGAAGAAAGGGCAAGACTTCGCAAAGTGTAAGTGAAAACTACAGTCTTTCTAGTGTCTTTGAAAGAGGAAGTGATGAGAGTCAGGTGAGCGAAGAAAACCAGAAGTGGGTTAGTATTCTGCTGATGGTGACCTCTAGTGGTGTGGAGAAGATCATCAGTAATCTACTTCAGAGTGGAAACCATAACTGCTTCATTACACCACTCCATCATCTATTCTTTCACTCTAACAGCTATTACTCTTTATCGATTATTATTATTATTATTATTATTATTATTATTATTATATACAGGTCCAGATGTGACTCCAGAAATAAAGTGAAGGAAAATAGGAAGATGACAAGACCTGATGTTTATTTTTATTTAAAGTTTCATAAGGAACTCTCAGACAAGATGGCCACCGGTGGAGGTCTGCACCTTTGGCGCATCTCGTCCTTGCTTTATTGAATAAATAAAAAAGGACAGTGTTGCTAAATAGAGGCACCAGGCCAGAATGCCAAGAGCGTGCACAATCCAATTAGAGAGTCCTTTCTGTCCTCGGAGAAGCTTTTTTTTCTGCTCTGCTCCAGGAACAGGTGGCTTTCCAGCGTCTCAGCTCATCACTGAAGAATTCCAAACCGCCTTTCTGAAGTATTCAACTCGAAAGCCAGCTAAAAGGGCAGCAGGTTTGTGGGAAAGTATAAATGTAATATTTCTAAAGAACAGAATAAGAACAAAACTAATCAAATGTCAAGCTGCACTATTTTGTTCAAAACATACTCAAGCAACAACAACAAAAAAAACAAGTCATAAAATGTGAACTGTGTTTGCTTTTCTTTTTCTTTTTGTTCTTTTTTTTCTTCTTTGTGTCTCCACATCGAACGAGATTTAGCAGCCAGGCAATTTTGGTGCTCCCTTTGGAAATAAAAATGACTCCACTTCACAGGAACGTTTTTAACGATTAATCAGCATGCAACGTTTGAGCCTAAAAAAAAAAAAAAAAGTGTTGACAGGGAACTCGGAGTGTGTTGAGTCCTTGTGTGTACAATAAGGTCCAGTTCATAAGCACTAATGTGGTGTTCTGTAACACAAGCCCACCCACATATCGCTGAAAAAGTTCCTCACTCGCTGCTGCTTACATAAGAGAAAGTTGTGTGAGAGAAGGTTTTCGCAAAAAAAATAAAAAAATAAGCCGTGGCTTGGAAGAGCAGGGGGTCCGGGTCCTACTTCCTTCCCGGAGATCCGCAAGAGGAAGAAAAATAACGTGAAGCGGAGCTGCTTTCCTATAACAGCACGTCCTGTTTTATTCCTCTTACACCAACTGCAAAACTCATGCTTTTTATCCTTTTATAGTTACATTTAATGTTAAACGAGTGAAAAAACAACAGTCGCATCTCTTTATTCTCTCTCTTCAAGTTAATAAGAAAAAAAAATCGCAGATTGTCACCGAGAAACCGCAAAGTTACAGCTTTACCTCTGACACTGGAGACTCCTTCCATAAATAAACATCACCGTATCAACAATTTTTAAAACCTGTTTATTATCAGAGGAGCGTCCGCCGTCTGAATGAGCTGTTACTATAGAAACGGTAACGTATTAGAACGAGCGTATTCATATAAGCCTAAAAAAAAAGAATCCACACCTACTGACCAATCAGAATTGAGAATTTCAGTGACGCGGTGGTCTGATTATCTCTACGCATTACACTGAGAAACACATCTCATACTGCTGTCCAGATTTTACTCCAATTGAAATAATAATGAATACATCAAAATACATCATCATAACTACTTACAACAGCGAAGAGAAGCAGACTGGAGGCGGTTTACACACGCTCGTACCACTGTTCAATTCTGCATGTTCATTGGTCAGAAAGTGTTGATTAGTTTTCTATAATGCAATCTTTCTGTATGTTATCGTTCCTATAGTAACAGGGACGTGAATTCCCAGCAGACACTCCACGAGTTTTCTGTGAGGAGATGTTTATTTATGGAACATTTATGGAAGGAGTCTCCAGTGTCAGTGTTTTTGTGCGAGTCAGAGGTAAACCTGTAACTTCCTTTTTTTTTTTTTCATTGATTTACTGTTTGATTTTCAAACCCACAGATTTCAGACAAAACCTTTTGACCAATTATGTGTTTGGTTTTTCAGTTCCTGCACCAATCAGAAGTCGGAAAATCCAGCAACCTGCATGTGCTGAAAAAACACATTTATTCGGAAATGAGGGTATTTTTATTGACTGTTAAACCTTTATGCTTAACAGTTTCTCTGAACTTCAAGAGAAAGTGAGGGACGTACTGATGCACCACAACATTAAATGTAACTATAAACGGATAAAAAGTATGACGTGTCATTCTTTAATAAATAGAAAAATGTAGTCATTGGTAAATCACTGTGGTGTAAGAGGAATAAAACACTTAAGGACGTGCTGTTTTAGGAAAATAATCAACTCTGGGGTGGTACGAGTGACTCCACTTCATCACATCACCCTGTCGTTGATTATTTTCCTGTAACAGCACGTCTCCTAGTGATTTATTCCTTCCGCAGCATTCAGCAGTGATTTAAAGCCATCTTTCAAATGTCAACATCCTTTACCCAAGACAAGGTCACTGCATAAATCCATTACAATCAGGCTTAGATTCAATTCACGCAGAAGTATTCGGGGCTGTTAAATAGCCTGGATCGTCTTCTCGCTCCTGTCCGATTCAGCTGGGGTTTCATCATCACACTCCTCGTGTCGGAGTGGTCAAGAATCAAATCACGAGATCTTTAGAGGAAAAATTCGGCTCTCTGTAGGAATGATCTGCATTGATTATTCGTTGATTAAAAATAAATAAATAAATCACAAAATCAGCTTTGCTTTTTCTACAAATCGATAAAGAGAAGCGCCGTTTACGAATGTAATCCCGACCAAACCGAGTGTCCAAGAGGACGTTATGCTCAGACGTGAAAAAAAAAACCACGCATAGGTCTATAACCTGATCTCTACGTGCACCGATATTCACGAGCCAGCGGCAGTAATCCTGTTTAAAAACCCTGACATGGCAGCAAAGATGTTGATTTTGCTCTAATGTCAGCCTCGAAGATCACTCTTCTGAAGTGGCGAGAACGAGCGAGACACTTAACCCGGTCTAGAGCCGTTAGCACAGCGCCATTCATAAAGCGTGTGCGTGTTCAGCACCGTCTTTGCAGAAGTGCAAAAAGCTTCATAAATAAGAGTAAAAGAATTAAATAAACGCGCTCCAATAGATCTCCATGAGCAGCCGCTTCCCCCGTAGTTCTCCTGCTCCTGAGGAAATGTGGATGGCCGCGGGATCAATAAAGGTTGCAGCGAGGCTAACTACACCGCCGGACACCGCTGGAGAAAAAAACCCAAACGAAAACAATCCTCTCCCTGCAAACTCAATCAAGTGCTGTAATGTGGTGTGGAGCCCTGATGTCTGGCGATAATGCAGGGATTACCTCTCTCCTGCTTTTAACAAAACACGCAATTGCTAAAGTCAATAAGGCACTGAAGGCTAGCTGCATGTGGGTTCGCATCTTAAACCACTGGTGCAGCCTAGCATGAAGTGCACTTGAAGAGCGCACTTCGCACAGAGACCGCGTTCCTGTGGTTAAAGGACGCCATGTGGATGCTTGGGTGAACTTCTCGACCAAAAACACTACAACCAAGCCTGCCATTGGTCCTTACAAATTAGGCGTGGCCAAACTAGGCGTGGCCAAACCATATCATCACTAGCAACACTATGTATTATTTAATGTTCTCGCTTACCACCTGCATCTTTTTCCTCTTTTCGCTTTTTTCTCCATAAATATGGAACGCAATAAACAGTTCCTCGTGTTCTCATTGTCAGTTGATTATCTTGCCATAGTTTGTGCTGTCAGCACTTTTCTTCCTCTAGTTATGGAAACCATCGTGAGATTTTAACAGCGCCACCTGCAGTACTGGAGCACGTACGCGACGGCCAAAGAAATCTTAAATAAACAAATAAACAAATAAATAAATAAGGTTCGAACATTGTTGAACAAATTTTATGCAACGACTCTTTTGAATTCTCAAATCGTATTGGTCAGGAGGTCTATAGTAAGAGCTCACAGCGGATAAACAGATTAAAAGACGTGTGTGTCATCATCGATCTGTCAGGAGATGTTTATTTACGTAACATTTATGGAAGGAGTCTCCAGTGTCAGCGCTTTGTAACACTCAGAGGTAAAGCTGTAACACGACAAGCTGCGTTTTTTTATTAGCTTCAAGCGAAAGTGATGAAATGAATGTAAAAAGTATGACATGATGTTCTTTAATAAATAAAAAATTGAAATCGTCGAGAAATTGCGGTGTGAACTGCTTCTGTTCACGCTGATGTTCAGTACAGAGTAAATGGTGCTTGTGCTTTTTGGCAGCAGAACGCAGGAAACAGGAAGAAACTGGCGTCTCACAAAAGCCGTGCGTAACAAATGCATGTTTTTTGCTCGGTCTCTGCAGTTGCATAGGGGCTTGTTGGGTTTTTTCTGACATGTTGACCTTTTCGGTAATGTACAGTTTGGAATGTCCAGCCCCACAAGGCTCAGCAGCTTCCACCTGATTTTCCCCGGCTCACAGACAGATTTATCAAGCTTTGTGGAGGCGTTCCCACTTTTCAAGTGTTCTTTTGAAGAATTATCAACTCGGTGCACAAGGCAGTAAACAAAAGAGTTTTGTTCTTTCAGTGCAAGTGTTTGCAGGTGGATTCAAAACGTTGGAGCGAAGACCGTTTCATCATCACTCTTCCATCAATATGCTTCAATTTTCTCTTTAGAAAACAACATGCTGTTCTTTTTATCCGTTTAGAGTCACAGGTTAGTTCCTGTTCTCACATACACTCACAATCACATTGATGTGAACATTAACTGAAGCTCTTGCCCTGCATCTGCATGATTATATGCGTTGTGCTGCTGATTAGATAACTGTGTGAATGAGCAGCAGGACAGGTGTTCCTAATAAAGTGGACGGTGAGTTTATGTTACAGCAGCTATAAACAGTCGTTCCTCACTTTAGCTCGGAGTAAAAAAAACAGAAGATAAAACGCAGCTTGTCATGTTCCAGAGAAACCGTAAAAACTCCTCTGTCCTGAAGACTGAAGTTACAGCTTTACCTCTGACTGATACAAAGCGCTGACACTGGAGACTCCTTCCATCTATGTTAATATCTATCTCCTCCATGATGATACATTTTGCTTTGTTAAATAACAACACACTTTTTTTTTACTTTATATTCAAACTTAAAATTAAAAAATAAATTTTAGAGTTTATAGATTTCCACTCTAACTCAAGTAAAGGACAGGAACATTGGTGATCAGTGATTGGACGTTAGGAACATTGGTGATCAGTGATTGGACGTTAGGAACAGTGGTGATCAGTGATTGGACGTTAGGAACAGTGGTGATCAGTGATTGGACATTAGGAACAGTGGTGATCAGTGATTGGACATTAGGAACAGTGGTGATCAGTGATTGGACGTTAGGAAAAATGGTGTTCAGTGATTGGACATTAGGAACAGTGGTGATCAGTGATTGGACATTAGGAAAAATGGTGTTCAGTGATTGGATGTTAGGAACACTGGTGTTCAGTGATTGGCCGTTAGGAACAATGGTGTTCAGTGATTGGACATTAGGAACATTGGTGATCAGTGATTGGCCGTTAGGAACAGTGCTGATCAGTGATTGGTCGTTGGTGTTACATGCTGGTGGTGAGAGGAATGAACCTGGACTAGATTTGTTGCTAGGCTCTTTTTTTGCACTAAAGTCAATAACATGGAATAGAAATGTGACAAATCTGATAAGCCGGTGACACTGATCCTATCAGAGTGGAACAATTTCCTCATTTCTTTCAGCACACGAAACACCAAATCATCTCCCGGCTGGAATTCCATGCAGTAAGTGCCGTTAATGTAAAAGAGGAGCCGGAAGCTGTGCTTTAGTCATGTCTGTGTAATATGCCCAAAAACCTGCAGGTGTAACGTGTAGAGCTCAGGGGTTTCAGCGTATTCTCCCAGCTGTGGAGCTCCATATTAACATCAGTGTTTCTCATCACAGCAGCAGCAGCAGCAGCAGCAGCAGCAGCAGCAGCTCTCTCTCTCTCTCTGCACCACTCTGCTTCTAACATCACTGAGAAACCACCAAAATAATGCAGTATCCAGGTGAAATGTAGCTACTGCACTGCTAATTGTTCTGTATCTCCTCAATGAATAATGGATTTTTTTTTTTTTTTCCTCCTCTGTGGCCATTGAACATATTTTAATAAATACACCATATGGCATCTAATGCATTAGAGCGAGGCTTTTAGCTCCAAACACTCAGAACTTAAATAGAATGGAGTACTCTACGTGCATTGCCATTTGGGGAAGCTGGACTCAAACCATGTTGCCTAGAAACAAGTGCAGTCTCACTGGCCACGTTATCTGCCCAATGACAGTGCAAGAAGCTCAACCTTCATAATTTCACTCTTAATTATTCCCAGTGTTGAGAGAACAGTAAAAGTCAACATCGAAATCCTTTTAAAGGCTTCAGTAATGCACAGGATCGGTCAGAAGGTGTTGATTCATTTTCTACAACAGCAGCTCTGACAGTAGTGCAGGTTTACATTAATGCGTTATCGTTGCTATAGTAACAGCGCATTCGCAGGGACGTGTACAGCGAACGCTCCACATAAACGGGTAAAAAAAATATGTGAAACATCACATGTGGTTGGTCATGTGACTGTGTGAATCACGTGACTTGGGGTCAGATCGGCTTCACTGATGTCCCTCATGTGAACTTCTATAAACCTGTTTTTAATTCATTTCATTTGATTTCGCATGACACCGGATTGCCGCAGCAGCCCATTCTTCACTCGCCACCGTTCCCACACTGGAGCAGCTCGTAAAGGAAAAGATGGCAGCCATCTGTAACAGTGTGTAAAGATGGAGAAGCGTTATTGACTCTCTGAGCCTCAGGGATCGGATCAGAACCACCGAGATGATGTCTCGTATTAAACGTGCACCTCGCAGCGTGGCGCTGAATCATCCCAAAATTTCATTTTCACCAGCTGACACTTCAAATCCCACACGCACTTCAAAAGATTTCAAATAATTCCAAAAAATGAGCAAAGTCTTTTATTGGCACGTCTACAGTGAGGGATCACGTCCACTGCGCCGGAGTAACGAGCACGTAAAAGCGACCGTATAGTGCAGATGTTTAGTTATAACGCCATTATTGAGGCAGGATATTTTACATAAACATCCAAAGAAATATTCAATGGTACAGAATATTTTTTTAATGTCAGTAAAGAAACGTAACATTACATAACAGACCAGTTTTCAGACATAAAAACCGTAATGAAGGCTGCGGGGTTTCACTGCAGAATCCAGAAGAACTGCTGCAGATCCTCCAACACGCTCAGTACCGCTAACTTCCTCAGACAAAGAGTCACACCAAATATCGAGCAAATATTGTTAAGTTCATTACCGTTTCCTGCTCTTTACAGGATATTAGTGCATCTAGTTAACATCAGTCACATTTAAATCAGTTTACATTTACAGTTTTTTTTAATAGCAGCTTCAGCTAACTTCAATTTATTTCTTTTATTTCATTTTTTGCTCTTTATGTCTTTCTGTCTATCTATCTATCTGTCTATCCAAAAAATTATAGATGCAGATAAAAAATAGTATGAGTAAAAAAAACTTAATTTTAATCTTTATTTAGCCACCTGAATCTTTACTGAATCACAACCAAATCTTTACTGAATCACAACCGAATCTTTACTGAACCAGAGCTGAATCTTTACTGAATCAGAGCTGAATCTTTTCTGAATCAGAGCTGAATCTTTTCTGAATCAGAGCTAAATCTTTACTGAATCAGAGCTGAATCTTTTCTGAATCAGAGCCGAATCTTTACTGAATCACAGCCGAATCTTTACTGAATCAGAGCTGAATCTTTACTGAATCACAGCCGAATCTTTACTGAATCAGAGCTGAATCTTTACTGAATCACAGCCGAATCTTTACTGAATCAGAGCTGAATCTTTACTGAATCACAGCCGAATCTTTACTGAATCAGAGCCGAATCTTTACTGAATCACAGCCGAATCTTTACTGAATCAGAGCTGAATCTTTACTGAACCAGAGCTGAATCTTTACTGAATCAGAGCTGAATCTTTACTGAATCACAGCCGAATCTTTACTGAATCAGAGCTGAATCTTTACTGAATCAGAGCCGAATCTTTACTGAATCACAGCCGAATCTTTACTGAATCAGAGCTGAATCTTTTCTGAATCAGAGCTGAATCTTTACTGAATCACAGCTGAATCTTTACTGAATCACAGCTGAATCTTTTCTGAATCAGAGCTGAATCTTTTCTGAATCAGAGCTGAATCTTTACTGAATCAGAGCTGAATCTTTACTGAATCAGAGCTGAATCTTTACTGATTCACAACCAAATATTTTATGATTCACAGCTGAATCTTTTCTGAATCAAATCTTTATTGATTCAAAGCCAAATGTTTACTGAATCAGAGCCGAATCTTGATTCAAAAGTGAATCTTTCCTGTTTCACGGCTGAGTCTTTTCTGCTTCACAGCTGAATATTCTCGCTGTTTAAATGTTATAAAAAGCCTTTTGTCTTGGGGGAAATCATTCTTCAACGGAGGGAGAATATGAATATGAGACTATGATGGTGGGCTTCGTATTGTTCTGGCGTCGTGTTTAAACTCGTGCACAGATGGCAGCTTTGTGTAGCTGATTTTCTGTTGTGGCTCTTGTCAATGTGTTGCTTTTGCACACACACACACACACACACACACACGCACACACACACACACACAGAGCCAAATTAAGCACAGATAGATGTCCAGGTTGTAGTTAGGATGTTCTGCACAGAGTTCCTTCATCAGCAAAGTAGTTCAGCTATTAGATTAAACGCTACAGTCACACAGCTGGAGAGGAGTGTGTATATGAATATATACCGTTTATACTGTTTAGGGGTTGATCGTTCCTCACTAATCACCTGCTAATATTTCATAATACATATTCCAGACCCTTTGGGCATCATCATAACTCTTTATTTCGCCCAGTCAATTTCCTGTTCTATTTTTTATTCATTAAAAACTACACGTCATACTTTTGTTGTGCCGGCTCTTTCGAAAAAAAAAAAAAAAACACGGCCATTTCGTATTTTCTCCTGACTAAAGGGACTTAGCCTCAGCGGAAGCATGTGAACTCCTGCTACTCTGCACAACAGGCGTCCGATTAGTTTGCCTAATTAAAGCAGCTTGCTATCGACAATGAGCACTCAAGGCTTTACAATCTCCAGCGATTATGCTAACAGAAAAAATCTGCCGTCTCCTCAGTGCACGTGCAACTTCACAGCTCTGCTTCACACATCACATGACACGAATCACTCAGTTACACTAAAGCCTTCTTAAACATCAACGGGATTTATACTTAAACAAGAACGCCTCGTAATATACATAATATACGATCCTGTTATCATTATTATTATTATGCACTTGCTATTTTTTTAGACATACTTTTGTAAACATAATATACAATTCTTCGAAGCTGTACTAGTTACCAAGACAACCAGTCCACAACCCGGTGTCAGGAGCACCCAAGGCTCACTGATGCGCGAGGAGAGCGAAGGCCCGTCTGCTCCGATCCCACAGCAGAGCTTCTGTAGCACAAACTGCTGAAAAGTGAAAGCTGGCTCTGTTAGAAAGGAGTCAGAACACAGTGCAGTGCAGATTACTGCGTATGGAGCTGCGTAGCTGCAGAGCGGTCAGAGAGCCGGGTGTGTGTGTGTGTCGTTTACCTGGGGAAGAGATGGCACCAGGATGCACTATGGGAAAAAGGCGAGCTGGCGGAGGCAGTGTGATGGTCTGGGCAATGTTCTGCTGGGAAACCTTGGTTCCTGGCCTTCATGTGGATGTTCCTTTGACACGTACCACCTACCTAAACATTGCTGCAGATGGAGTTACACCCCTTCATGGTAACAGTATTCCCTAATGGCAGTGGCCTCTTTCAGCAGGATGATGCTCAATGCTACACTGCAGAAACTGTTCAGGAACGGTTTGAGGAACATGACAAAGAGTTCAAGGTGTTGACTTGGCCTCCAAATTCCCCAGATCTCAATCTGATCGAGCGACTGTGGGACGTGCTGGACAAACAAGTCCGATCCATGGAGGCTCCATCTCACAACTTACAGGACTTGAAGGATCTGCTGCTAAAGGTCTTATACCACAGAAACCACACACACCTTCAGAGGTCTTGTGGAGTCCAGGCCTCGACGCATCAGAGCTGTTTTACTGGCGCAAGGAGGATCTACACGATATTAGGCAGGTGGTTTTAACGTTATGGCTGATCGGTGTGTGTGTATGTGTGTGTGTGTATGTGTGTGTGAGTGTGTGTGAGTGTGTATATATACATATGCACACTTTTTTTTTTTTAACGTCATCTAAAGAAAATGTCTCTGCCATGGATTGATATTTTTAATTAAAGTGTTAGCATGGGAATATGAGATGTAATATGAAATATATTGCCATTCCATCCCCCGCATAATCGTATGAAGCCTATTGCACATTCGTTTCATTTATTTATTTATTTTTTTATTCAGAATAGAGATTTAATTATGCTTACTTGAACTACATGTGCACAGTTTTCTCAAACAAGCAAAAACATTTGCTTGTTTATTTATGCATGTGCGTATTGCTGGCAATCGTAATATACTTTGAAATAGTTCGAATAAAGTCTATTTAAAAATAAAGGCACAAATTAAAAAAAGAGAAGAAAAACAGAACTTGTAATATCCTTTCCAGGCTTCCGTAGCATTCACATTCACACGGTTTCAATCCAGTTACACTAATCAGATTCTCAAGTACAATAAAAAGAACCAGATCATCCAGTTTAAGACGATCACGCTGAGTAAATCAGACACGCATCATCGTTAAGCGATGTATAAAGAACAGATCCCGAGACACATCAGTCTGCATGTGAAAGAAAAGAAAAAAGAAAAACTCTTATCTGTCTGTAGGTCAGCCTTCGGTGATGAGCCGCAATGTGTTCAGAAGAATCGTTGATGATATGTGCAACGTGAACCTTTGTATTTATGCAGGAACGCACTGCTGACAGTTGTAATATATTTTGCAATATTCTCAATAAGGTATATTTAAAAAGGGAAAAAAAGGAAAAGGTGAAAAAAAAAAAGGGAAAAATACAATAAAATGTGAACTGTTGTGTGTTCACCTCACCAGGAGCGACAACCTCTGAGTAAAGACCTTCTGAATTCCGCTTAATATTTACTTAATATTTCTCTCAGCTGCTTAAACACAACCCTGAGAAGGAAAGCAATCGTTTCTAAACGTTGGGTGAAGGGTTTTCCCCTTCTTCTTCTTCTTCTTTTTTTTTTTCTGAAGGATATTCCCATGCTCGTCGCAACAAGAGGAAGAACCGTGTGATGTGTTGATGATAAAGAACGGAACGGAGCTAAAAGAGAGGCAGAGAGCACTCGTAGGAGATGGAGCTATCGTTCAGGCGCTCCGCTATAGACAGACTGCTGAAGAGGAGTCACACGAGCATGAAGCATCTGTGCAAGCTACGAGAGAGGAAGAGTGAGTGAGTGAGTGAGTGAGTGAGTGAGTGAGTGAGTGAGTGAGTGAAGGAGTGAAGGAGCTGCGTACAGGTAAGGTCTCAGCAGTGTTCTTCACTGAAACGATATCACTTCGGAAAACAGCGTTTGTGGCATTATATTAGAGAATTTGACTTCGGGATTGAGGATATAAACCATCGTTTCATGTTATGGCCTTTCGCTGATGAAATATTTTGTTGTACTGGACAGAAGAAAGTGATGCTTCAGAAAATTTGCCAGAGCATTTGAGAAAGCTGTAACAGCCTGCTCCGGGTCACCACGAAACTGAAATGCCATTCTGACTAACGACAAAATGACCGTCCTGCTCGTTAATGAGGGAATGGAGAAGCATCCTGACCTCTGTGGGTCTATTTTGAATTGAATTTCTCGTCTGCGTCCCGTTTTCTATTCAATTTTTCTTTATAAAGCACTTTTAATAACTGACATTGTCACAAAGCGGCTTTACAGAAACCTGGCTGTAGATTCAGAGGTGACAGAGGTGAAGAAAAACCTGCCTAATATGATGCGAAGAAGGAAGCGAGAGCAAAGGAACTCGTCCTCTTCCTAACACTTCAGTTAGAACAACGGCTACGGAGAATGTGGTTTACATCATTTATCAAACTGGATACGAATTTTTGAATTTATTCATGAAAGAATCTGCATGGTGTTCACCAACACGGCGTTAGTTGTGGAAAATGTTCGTTTTGGAGTTTGTATACATTTACGTATAAATCATGAATTAAATCAGCAACTTCTGTCGAATTTGGTTTAGTTCGAGTGAGAAAAACACTTACAGGCAGCTTGATTAAACGATCTTATTAAATGAGCGCAGTGTTATTGTTCATCCTGTACAGAATGCTAACAGAATAGTCTGTATATTTCAGGTTATTTTATTGATGATGGTGTATAAGTGTCATAGTGCTGGAGCAGATAATGAAAAATATCTGTAAAAGGCAGCTTTTGGCTCAGTCAAGGCCAGGATAAACCACTCCCTGTCATAAAGCACAGAATTTAAGAACACACACTCAGAGAGGTGTAAAGTGACAAATGGGCCATTGGGACTGGAGATCCACGTCTCTCTCAGTAATGGCAGGGCTGAGACACTCCGCTGGTCTTAATGGACCATTAAAGTCCCATGGTTGGCTCTGCGAATCTTAGCGCAATGCCTCGGGGGCTCAGCGGGAACTCGAGTCGCACCGTGTGGGAGCCAGGAACTGGACTTATAGCATCAGTTAAAGTGCAGGATCAGGCAGTAGAACAATCTGCGAGTCAGTAGAAATCCACGCCTGGGGTTTTGTCACTCTGGACAATAGCAGAGGTGTTTCTTCTTCATTTAAGGCACAGCTACAGGCCCGGGGTAGTGCACGAGCAGAGATATGAGAGACGCCACCTGCACTTCAGCCGTGCCAAAACGGAGGCGGCTCAAGAGAAACATCTGCCAACAAAGGCGAGGAAATTTCACTTCATTGTGCTGCTAAACACAGTAACAGCACGCCGTCTGATTCAGTCCCGAACTACAATCAGAAAGCTTTTGGATCAGATTTGAGCCTCAGCCTGAGGAAACCCTTCAGGTTTTCAACTATATATAGCTCTGAGTTCCTGAACTGAACTTCGTGTTCAGGAGTAAAGCTCTAGCGTTTTAAAGTGAAAAGAGAGAAAACTTCAAGCGTTTAAAGACTTGATTCCAGTTCCTCTGAAAGCCGCGGCTCCTCCCTCTACATTTCTAACCTGTGCAGAATGATAAGTCTCCAGCAGGAAGTGACTTCTCACTCTCATTCTCAGCTTCAGATCATTAATCAACACCTTCTGACCAATCAGAGTGCAGAATTCAGGGGATAATGCTAAAAAATAAACAGGATACAGACTCTTTCTGCATGCCCTTTTGCATGTGTCTCTTATTTTTATTTATTTTTTTATTTTTTTGGCAGGAGATTTCCATACTAAGCCTGTGCTAAGTTGTGAACTCAGCTGCATGTAATTCCTACAGGGGAAAAGATTCATGGCCATGTGCTGAGCATAAGATCATCACTGCACACCATATGGCATCAGGAAGGAAAACCAATGGCTACTTTTCCAGTTTTTGAAATGCAAAAGCCTGGATTCGGGCCGTGTGCCAGGCGGAGCAGGCTACTGTAGTTTGTAAAGTCCGGAAGAGGTTAATAAGAATTCAACTTACTGACTCACTGAAGCTTCTTCAGCCAAAAAAAAATAGAATCATTCCTCCATCCATCTCCCCTGGATACTGTTTTTTATTTTTATCCTGCGCTGAAGACTAACAGGGTGAATCCTCTCCATCGCCTAACTTTATGATGTGTTTTAGAGGATCTGTGCCACATGAGTTGTTCTATTTTTAGTCCATTACATTTTAATGGGCAAATTCTTAATACTCCTGTATTTCTATATGCGTATCTCGCTTCACTTAAATGCTAGCTGAAATTGAAACGTCGAGGGATTTGCTTTATATAATCCTTAATAGGGGGGAAATGAATTTCAGCAATAATAACGGCATGGCCAGTCAAGCACGCTGCCGATGCCTGCGACGTACCGGTGCGGAAAAACGTCAAAATAATGGAGGAGGAAGTGGAATAAATAAATAAATACATGTATAAACAAACCAACAAACCAATAAATAAATGCTTACATTACACATTACACTTAAAGCAGTTTGTTCGGGTAATTAATTAGAATTTAAAAGCATCTTTTGTTTGTACGCTCCACCACACAGACGGTACTCTGTATGATGTATGATTTAATATCATTTCTGATATAAAATATTAGTATTGTTAATGCGGATACTGTACAGACAAACATGACTTAATGTTTATTAATGCTGAATCATTTATCATTTATTAGTGTTCACTAGCGCAGCAGTTAACGTTAGAACCTTTTCTGTATTTTAACATTTAATACGCAGAGCTTCACATAATAAAAAAAATTCCACGAGTGGTTTGAGTTGCTTTCTTCTGTCGCCTGCACTCCCTCAGATAGAGCTGTCTCAGATAGAGCTGTCTCAGATAGAGCTGTCTCAGGTAGAGCTGTCTCAGATAGAGCTGTCTCAGGTAGAGCTGTCTCAGATAGAGCTGTCTCAGATAGAGCTGTCTCAGGTAGAGCTGTCTCAGATAGAGCTGTCTCAGGTAGAGCTGTCTCAGATAGAGCTGTCTCAGATAGAGCTGTTTCGGGTAGAGCTGTCTCAGGTAGAGCTGTTTCAGATAGAGCTGTCACAGGTAGAGCTGTCTCAGATAGAGCTGTCTCGGATAGAGCTGTCTCAGGTAGAGCTGTCTCAGATAGAGCTGTTTCGGGTAGAGCTGTCTCAGGTAGAGCTGTTTCAGATAGAGCTGTCACAGGTAGAGCTGTCTCAGATAGAGCTGTCTCAGATAGAGCTGTCTCAGGTAGAGCTGTTTCAGATAGAGCTGTCACAGGTAGAGCTGTTTCAGATAGAGCTGTCACAGGTAGAGCTGTCTCAGATAGAGCTGTCTCGGATAGAGCTGTCTCAGGTAGAGCTGTTTCAGATAGAGCTGTCACAGGTAGAGCTGTCTCAGATAGAGCTGTCTCGGATAGAGCTGTCTCAGGTAGAGCTGTCTCGGATAGAGCTGTCTCGGATAGAGCTGTCTCAGGTAGAGCTGTTTCAGATAGAGCTGTCTCAGGAAGAGCTGTCTGCTGTAAACGAGCACCACGAACACGCAGGAGAGATCTTCAGGAACTCTGCGTGCTCCGAGAGTCCACTAACAAGAATCACGTTCTAATTCACAAAGTCATGTGACGCTGTAAAATTCATTCCTCTCCGCTTTTGACTCTGTAACAATGGACAGCATCGCAAAGCATTGATTAACTGTTAATATCGTCCCTTTAAAATCCAGAAAAATGTTTATCTTCTCACAGTGGTGACTGATCGCTTATCTGGAGGAGGGAATATTTTCTGGATAAAGTGATGAATGAAGTTAACGTTTCTCTGGAAGCGTAGCAGATGAGCGCTAGGTCAGATTATCCTTCACAGCAGAGCATCGGATTAACACAAACGCTGACTTTATTTTATTAATTTGAATTAAAAGTGTGATAAAATCTCCTACATCTCGCACACATTACGAATTCCTGACCTCGATTTAGAGTCTCGTGGCTTCATTAATTAGCGCTCAAGTAACTGTCAGAGCTTGATATTAAAATAAAAAACAGATTTTGGTCTTATATAATAAAGCGTGATTGTTTTGTTCAAGAAAAAAAAAGAAAGAGATGACTTGTTTTTCTGTTCAAACCTTTTAAACTTTATGGAAATAAGTGCATAATGAGCTGACTCAGATGAGCATTGTTTCTTTAGCTCTGAAACTCACACAAATAAGCAGAAATGTAAGTGAAGCTTGGAAGACGCTTAACAACCCTGTGAGTCATACGTGAGAAAATCGACGCCTCAGTAAGCGGAGTGCGAGATGAAACAGCAGCTCAGGTTAAGTTATGATTTATCACGTGTACCATTAAGCAGTCTTAACATATGGCAGAACAATCTTCTCTGGCCCGCGTAATGATGGTTAGTCGATGGAGGCTGTGTACCATCAAACCTTTTTCTGAATCCGGTCAATAATAAAAAACGCTCAATGAAGAGAACCTGCGCCCACAAAACTCCATCTAAGTAGTACTGCGAGGACTGTAATGTCATTTACAAGGCTTCATCCATATTGATGATAGCTGAAGTCGACTGCAAATGTCAGGCTGAGACTAATCTAGCCTTGCTGAGGAAGAAGTGCTTATGAAAGATGAATACAGACGCTAATGAGGGCGCCGTCACTTCCAGTCAAAGGCTTCCCACTTCCCACTACCGAGTCTAACCCCTGACCTTTCACCCTGCCTTCATCAAACCCGGCCTTCTTATAGCACGGCCCTGCTCAATTCTCCAACCTGATTCATTTCAATCGTTGCCTTGTGAATCGATGCATACTGTCGGAACATTACACCCCTAAGAAAACTATTTATCTATAATTCTACACTTATTTAAAACTGCTTTCTCTTTTAAATACAGGATGCTATAAGTTTTTATTTTTTAAAACCAGGCCTGTAAGGAACAAACATACGTATGAGTAATTAATCAGTTTGAAAAACTAACTTCACGCCGATATTTCCTGTTACTGATGTTTATAATAATATCAATAATAATCAATAATACACTTACTCACACCACTGATCAATGTTCATAAAACAGCGCTGCTGAGTTCTGCACTCTGATTGGTCAGAAGGTGTTGATTAATTCTCTATAACAGCAGCTCTAACAGTAGCGCAGGTTTATATTAATGCACTCGTTCTAATACGTTATCGTTTCCATAGTAACACCTCATTCACAGGGACGTGTACAGCGGACGTTCCACATAAACGCATTAAAAACGTGCGTAATTATTAATAAGTAAGGAGACATTTATGTAACAGTTATGGAAGGAGTCTCCAGTGTCAGAGGTGAAGCTGTAACTTTACGTTTTCCGACATCTTCAGGACAGAGGAGTTTACGCTTCTTTGTTGCATCTCGGTAACAAGCTGAGATTTTTTTCGTTTTATTAAGTTGAAGAGAGAGAATAAAGAGAGGCTGATGAGGGAACGAGCGTTTATAGCTGCTATAACGTAAGCGAGAACAGGAACTAACTCGTTGCTCAGATGTTCACAGGGGTTTATTCTTTACTATCCATGCTGAAAGGAAAGGTTCTTGGTTTTGTGTCTGTTTCGTACACTCGATAGATTTCTAAGAGAAATACCACAGGAGTTATTTACATGCACATTTATTTCTGAAGAAGTGTGTCGGGTTTTATCCTGCAATCTGCTCAGCCAGCGTTTTTTTTTTTTTTTTCTGAAATGAAGAGCATTGCTCCTCTCCTTGATGTAATAACAGAATCTATTTTTTAGGAAGACATTCCATTATCAGGGCTTTGAAAGCGAGTGATTATATCTGCCTTGCAAATGAAACAGGAAAGGAAGCAGGAAGTAAGGAACAGTACACATCAGAGGTATTCAAGTAAAATATGTAATAAGGTCCAGTGATTAAAATTAATTTCTTTATAACATCCTGAGTGGCGAAGAGCGTTACCTTAGCGATCAGTTCACGGCTATAAATAAGGTAATTATGTTTTGCTTCACACTGACGTATAAAACGTTTGACTCTTCCTCTCTCTCTCTCTCTCTCTCTCTCTCTCTCTCTCTCTCTGTGTCTCTCTCTGTCTCTCACTCTGTCTCTCACTCTCTGTCTCTCTCTCTCTCTCACTCTCTCTCACTCTCTGTCTCTCTCTCTCTGTCTCTCTGTCTCTCTCTGTCTCTCTGTCTCTCTCTCTGTCTCTCTCTCTGTCTCTCTCTCTCTGTCTCTCTGTCTCTCTCTGTCTCTCTGTCTCTCACTCTGTCTCTCACTCTCTGTCTCTCTCTCTCTCTCACTCTCTCTCACTCTCTGTCTCTCTCTCTCTGTCTCTCTGTCTCTCTCTCTGTCTCTCACTCTCTGTCTCTCTCTCTCTCTCTCTCTCTCTCTCTCTCTCTCTCTCTCTCTCTCTGTCTCTCTCTCTCTGTCTCTCTGTCTCTCTCTGTCTCTCTGTCTCTCTCTCTGTCTCTCACTCTCTGTCTCTCTCTCTCTCTCTCTCTCTCTCTCTGTCTCTCTCTCTGTCTCTCACTCTCTCTCTCTCTGTCTCTCTCTCTGTCTCTCACTCTCTGTCTCTCTCTCTGTCTCTCACTCTCTGTCTCTCACTCTCTGTCTCTCTCTCTCTCTCTCTCTCTGTCTCTCTGTCTCTCACTCTCTGTCTCTCTCTCTCTCTCTCTGTCTCTCTGTCTCTCACTCTGTCTCTCACTCTCTGTCTCTCTCTCTCTCTCTCTCTCTCACTCTCTCTCACTCTCTGTCTCTCTCTCTCTGTCTCTCTCTCTCTCTCTCTCTCTGTCTCTCTCTCTGTCTCTCACTCTCTGTCTCTCTCTCTCTCTCTCTCTCTGTCTCTCACTCTCTGTCTCTCACTCTCTGTCTCTCACTCTCTGTCTCTCTCTCTCTCTCTGTCTCTCTGTCTCTCTGTCTCTTCTCTGATGAGCTTCCTTCAGATAAGTAATTTACATAAATGTGTGTGATTTGATAAAGCAGAACTGAAGATCTGCTACAGAAGCGGAGCTGGTTGATGTTTAGTAAACCGGAATCGCTGACCTACAGCGGCTGTGCTGCTGAAGTTTTTTTTTTTTTTTTTGAGGGCATGGTTTGGTGAAATGCTTCGCTAGGTCCACCTCCAGACTGTGGTCTGCCATTGACCCATCGCTGCAGTGCCGTTTCCTCACTTCCAGAGTGACCCATTCATAGCCTTACTTACAACTTTGTTGAACTGCCTGGAAACTTTTGGACATACAGAGTTCATATAAGTTCCGCAGGCCAAAAAATAGCTGCATGTGTCATGTAATGTCTTCCCTGATCCTTCCCTGATCCTTCCCTGATCCTTCCCTGATCCTTGCGCTCAACTGCACCAGTGTCCTCCTCTTAATTTTAGTCCACTCTGCAGCTGAAGACGTGCAGTTCTGCGAGACCTCTGGTGTTCCACTCGCTCTTCCACATATTCCCACCAGTCTTCTGTGGGATTGAGGTCTGGTGATTTTGCAGGACAAAGCATCCCAGTGTTCCATCATGCTCACTACAGTCACTAACGTGGAACGCTGGAGTGTCAGTGTTGTGTTCTGACCCGCAAATTTCTCCATCCTACTGCCTACTGACACTGTACTGTTACTGCTGGATTTATTACACCAAACAAGAGACGGGTTTAAGCTTCCGAGCTCACTGCTGCTTTACTTCCATCAGGCTGGACCTGTCAGATCACGTACAGGGTTCAAGGCACCAGGCAGGTAAGACACACACTGATAAGGTCGGCATGACTGCTTCGTAAACAACATGTCATGTCTTTTCAGCAGTGTTTATCTGAGACGGGACTCAAGGTGAACTAAAAATGCCTGTCTTGGCATCTGTGAGTTCTTCTATGAGTATTACAAGCGTTTTTATAGATAATGGAGCGTAGTTATGGCACTGATTGATGCACCGTTACAGACGCAATAACATGTTTCAAAGGTCCTTAAAAAGAAGTTCATAGAGATTCAAAGCTGAATCCTGGAATCTCTAATATACCTTCAGACTAAAGTAGGGACCAATTTCTCTCTAATTACTAAACACATTGACCACTGAGGAGAAATCAGACATTTCTGCAGATAATTACAAACCACAAAGCAAATGCTGTTTTAGCAATACAGGAGCACGTCGCTTATTCTCATGGAAAGAACAATCCAATTAGCATAATGTTGTCAAAAGTGGGTGTAACTACAATGAATTAGTGAAGTAACAGGAAGCAAAGTGAGCCTCTGAGCCTCCAACATGAGGTCGAGGAAATTCACATTCATACACATGAAAAAAAAAAAAGGAACAAATCTTTCTTTGTGTATTTGCTTGGTTATTTGCAGTAATAAGACAAAAGCATAATTAGTAAAACAGCATTTCCATATAAATGCTGTATAATTGGTTTTGTGGTAAACAAAGACATCACAGCAGGTTATTAATGAGCTGCATTTAACATACTAACATACTAATAGGAGTCTAGTCCAATATATTACTGCAAGAATAGTTCTAGCTGTAATTCTCACATAAATCACTGCTTTAATTTAACAAAATGGCTTCCACACTCATTATTCAGCAGCTCATAGAATAGCACTTGATCCAGCGCAGCCTGTTATTATACAGTTTATTATTTTATATCGAGCTCTGACAGTTACTCGAGCGCAACTTAATGAGGTGATGAAATCGTAATGTGTGTGTGAGATGTAGGAGATTTTATCACAATTATTTGCGTTAATTCGATGCTCTGCTGTAAAGAAAACATTTCCATGGTGTGAAGGATAATCTGACCTAGCGCTCATCTGCTATGCTTACAGAGAAACTTTAACTTCATTCATCATTTCATCCATAAATAATTCACTCCTCCTGATAAGCCATGTGGCTTTAAAGGGATAATATTAGTAATTAATGAATAGTGTCATGTTTATGTATTTAATATTGTCCTTGAATGACGTTCCACAGTGTGTGTGTGTGTGTGTTTACAGCCAGAACTTAAATTTCAGCGTGATGTGTTGTGGTTATATTAAACAGTCAGACGGCGGCTCTGGACTTAACGCTGCTCCTCACTCGAGCCAAAATCACGCAGGAAACACGCGCTTAAGCTCAAGATCAGAATCGAGCGTAATGAGACACGTCCCTGTTTTAGATAAACTCCGCCCCCACGTGCGTAACTCTCACGTAACTTCTGAATAGCGCTTAACTCTAGAGTTACGCCTGAGCTCTGAATTTTGGCATTAAATTCAACTCTGAATGCAGCTCATGGTTTGGCAGGTCTATTAACCCATCATGCTTTTTTCCATTGACAGCTAATTACAACTACGTGCACTGCGTGCCAACTGTCAGTCGCTTTATAGCAGAGTGACAGCATCAGCGCTAACATGCTAATTGTTTCTGAAACGCTGCTAAAGGCGCCTAATGGAGGATGTGCGCAAATCCATTCCGATGGAAGCCTGAAAGCCCGTTCCTGTCAGACCTTAACATTTTCTTTCAGTTTGAGCGCTATGACGATCACTATGGATGAAAAAAATCCAAAGTGACAAGTAATAACTAGTCTCCGGTTCGTCTGGAAGAGCCATAAATGCTAACTAGGTGAGGAGGGAAACTACAGATCCAGGTGAAGTGCTTACTTTCATTTGGCGAGACAGGGCGCTATTAGCATACACGCCACAGAGTGGGCTGGAAGTGTTGTTTAAAGGGCCACATTTGCATTTCAATCACCTTTCTGAGCTCGTCCTCAGAAGATAAAGATGTTGGCATTGGGAGGAATTGTGCCTCAGTGAAATGATATTTATATACAGACTTTTGGACGAGGCAGCCCGGGTCAATAGCGCGGCCATATTTTGAGGCTGCTATCGCTTAGGCAGTGTGTAGTATTATATTTCTGAACGAGACGTGCTAGTACATCAACCTGAGGCTTTTTTGATTGGGTTCGTTGCTCATCTCCAGCTTCAGATGATTTAGGGCTAATTCATCAAAGCAGGCCCGAGTCCCGGAGGCTCACGTCTGACTAGCCGCTAAATTAATTGCATGCTTTGTGAAAACTTGAGATAAAACAAAAGGAGTGTTTTACCTTAGCTAATATACAGCACCTTCTTTAGTACGCAATTCTGACAAATAAACCCCACTGACCCTGACTTTATTAAGGAAAATCACACTCATCTTTCTCTCTAACCTCCATTCTTCACTTTACTGTCAGAAAAAATGAAATGTTTTCCTGCTGTTGTGTAACATTAGCCGGTTTACTAACACAAGCGGTCAGAGCTACGCTAAAGTTTTCTCCCTCATGCTAGTCTCTTCTTTCCTCCTGTCAAACTCTCTCTCTCTCTCTCTCTCACACACACACACACACACACACACACACACACACACACACTGCGTCAGAGTCGTTTTATCCCTGAGGCAGGCTGATAAGCGCAGGATGACAGCCGTCAGGAGGAAATATGTCACTTTAACCACAAGAAGGCCTATTTAGCTCAGCAGCTAATGCTGTATAACTCAATGTGTTTACCACAAACACACACGTACACAAACACACACACACACGCACACACACACACGCACACACACACACACACACACACATACACACACGCACACACACACATCAATCCATAAGTAATCAGTAGTGTCTTTTTTCTGATTAATGTGAATCTGCGCTAATTGTAACATCATAATAAAACTCTTCCACTGTACAGAACTCAGCATGATCTCTCTCTCTCTCTCTCTCTCTCTCTCTATCTATCTATCTACCTGTCTCTCTCTCTCTCTATATATATATATATATGTCTCTCTCTCTCTCTCTCTGTCTCCTCTCTCTCTCTCTCGGTCTCTCTCTCTCTCTCTTTCTCTCTCTATCTGTCTCTCTCTCTCTTTCTCTATCTCTTTCTCTCTCTCTCTCTCTCTCTCTCTCTCTCTCTCAGTCTCTTTATCTTTCTGCCTATCAGTCTTCTTTCTTTGCTGTCTCTTTGTCCCTCGCTGTATATCTCTCTGCCCCACTATCTATCTATCTATCTATCTATCTACAGTGGATGTAAAAGTCTACACACTCTCTTAAAATGCCAAAGTTTTCAAATATTTTCTATGTTAAAAAAAATGAAACCAAAATGTCAGAACTTTTTCCACCTTAAATGTGAAACAGCAACATTCAAGTGAAAAACTAGTTTTAGGGAAACAAAGAAGAAAAAAACATACAATAACCTGGCTGCATAAGTTTACACACCCTTTATAATGGGTCATGTGACTCAGAAAGAACCAATCACATTCAACTCATGTTCAAAAGTAATTATCACACAGCTGTCATCAATGAAATTATTCTGATTAACCCCAAATAAAGATCAGCTGTTTCTTCACATCTTCTTGGTTTCATCAGAAGCCATGTTCCTCAAAGAGCTTACAAAGCTTGTACAGGGTCTCACTGTGGAAAGGAGTAGATCAGGAAAGGGGTATAAAAGAATTTCCAAAACATTAGATGTACCATGGAACACCGTGAAGGTCATCATCAACAAGTGGAGAAAAAAAAGGAAAAAAGACAAAATCTTACCAGGGAGGCTGCCAAGAGACCTACAGCAACATTAAAGCAGCTGCAGGAACATCTGACACGTACTGATGACTCTCTGCATGTGATAACAGTCTCTCGTAATCTTCACGTGTCTGGGCTACGGGGTCGGACAGCTAGACTGAAGCCCTTTCTCATGAAAAAAAAAAAACAACCAAGCCTCAACTCTCCTTGAACCATGTGGCCAAGGTAGAAGTTTCTGAGCATAATTCCAAAATGTATGTTTGGTGCATAAACAAGACAGCTTATCACCCAAAGAACACCATAGCCACGGTGAAGCATGGTGGTGGCAGCATCACTACAGCGTTCTAAACTGCCTCTGGAGGCAATATCAGCACAAGAACTGCACATCTGGAGTGAGGAATCACGCTTCACTATCTGGCAGTCTGATGGATGAATCTGGGTTTGGTGGATACCAGGAGAACTTTACGTACCAGAGTGCCAAGAGTAAAGTCGGGTGGAGGAGGGATAATGGTCTGGCATCTGGGGCTGTTTTGCAGGGTTTGGACTCCTTTGTGGCAGCAGTTTGGGGAAGAACCTTTCCTGTTCCAGCATGACGATGCCCCTGTGCACAAAGCGAGCTCCATGAAGACATGGTGTGTGAAGGTTGGAGTGGAAGAACTCGAGTGTCCTGCACAGAGCCCTGACCTCAACCCCACTGAACACCTTTGGGATGAACTGGAACACCGACTGAACCCCAGACCTCCTCGACATCCCAACATCAGCGCCTGACCTCACTAATGCTCTTGTAGCTGAATGATCACAAATCCCCACAGCCACGCTCCAACATCTAGTGGAAAGACTTCGCAAAAGAGTGGAGCTCATTATAACAGCAAACACACGGGAATAAATCTGGAGTGAGACGTTCAACAAGCACATATGGGTGTGATGGTCAGGGGCGCACATTATGATAAAGATGCTTCCTCTCAAAACTGCTCACCACACACACACACACACACACACACACACACACCTCAGTGTATGGCAGTATGTGTGTAATTTAGAGGGAATCCCAGAGGCAGTTTTCAAACTCAAAGAATAAACTTTACATCTAACAAACATCTGCCTTCTCTCTCTCTCTCTCTCTCTCTCTCTCTCTCTCTCTCTCTCTCTCTCTCTCTCTCTCTCTGCTTGCTTTGTACTATTGGTTCAGAAGATGAAACACATTTGAACCTGTTTTTTTCAACTCCATTAGATGTTCAGAAAGGTTCTGGAGCAGAATTGTAGGGCACGACCTTCATCCTGGAATTCTTCTGGGTACTCAGGAAAACGTTTATAACCAATTTAAAGCCCGGGTCAATTTCTGTACTGGCAGGACGAAAGGGCAAAAAGAAAAAACACAAAGGTCCTGTAATAGGACTCGAATGTTTTGACAGAAAGGGCAGCATGTGTGTGTGTGTGTGTGTGTGTGTGTGTGTAGAAGTAGGAGGTGTAGGTTGGGAGGTCAGTGGATGGCATTAACCCACTTATATTTTTTATATTTTTGTTTGTTTTGGTTTTTTTGTAAATCGATATTCCTCGGTTCTCTGTACAGTGGAATGTAAATGATTAACACATTACAAATTCCTTGTTAGTCTCAAGAGTTAATTTTCTAAACTTTTTTTATAGTTTAATCCTTTTATGTCGAGCGTGCACTGAACACGTCCCTGTGAATGAGGTGTTACTATGGAAACGATAACGTATTAGAACGAGAGCATTAATATAAACCTGCGCTACTGTCAGAGCTGCTGTTATAGAGAATTAATCAACATCTTCTGACCAATCAGAGTGCAGAACTCAGCAGCGCTGTTTTATGAACATTGATCAGTGGTGTGAGTAAGTGTATTATTGATTATTATTATAAACATCAGTAACAGGAAATATGAGTGAAGTTAGTTTTTCAAACTGATTAATTACTCATACGTATGTTTGTTCCTTACAGGCCTGGTTTAAAAAATAAAAACTTATAGCATCCTGTATTTAAAAGAGAAAGCAGTTTTAAATAAGTGTAGAATTATAGATAAATAGTTTTCTTAGGGGTGTAATGTTCCGACAGTATTCATCGATTCACAAGGCAACGATTGAAATGAATCGAGGCAGCAATCATTAAAAAAAAAAGACAAAATGCTTGTGTGTAAAAACGAATTCATATTTTTAAAACTAATGTGTAAATAATATAACAGGCTAGCGAGGTGATTAGCTCGTAACTCTATATTTCTATATCGTAATCATCATTTGTGATCCTGAACAAAGCTGGTCACATATCGATCAGAGGAAACGGAATCGTATCGTATCGTAACGTATCGTAGCAGATTCAGTCGTCAAATATCGACTCATTGTCTTAAGAATCTTGTTGTTGAAGCCTGAGATTTTCTCCCTCAGTAGTGAATTTTTGTTGCTGCTTAACATCAACCCCTGGTGATGGAAACCCAGCTGACAGTACGGAGACGGCCATGTTGCTGTGATGTCACATCCTGTGTGTGTTTTTGTGTGTGTTTGACGTGCGTTCGCATTAAATACCCAGATCACGTGCGCAGGCCCACAGCTGGGAGCAGCAGCAGATGGCTGTTCCGTCCTCCCCACTTCACTCGCGGTTTATTTATGTTTATTTCCTCTTCACGGTGTGGATTTCAATTATTCAAATTGAGTTTCCTTGCTCTTCTCTTAACAGTTAAATCTGCTGCGCAGTGCAAAGTGGGTAGTTGAATTTCACGGACCTTTGTTATCAGAGCGAACATCATTTTTTCCCCCTCCCCGAGTCTAGACCGGATTCTGTACGATTCTGAGCTCTGGTTTTTCTGACTCGGATTAAATCGAAGGAAGCTTTTCGGAGCAGAAGCCCCAATTTCCCTGTTAGTCCAAGCAGGTGAGACTCCGTTTATATCGCTCGAATCACTGCCACAATCAGAACGGGTAATTAGGTCATTCTCCTGCAATCCAGTCGTGAGGAAATCACAATTATGAAAAACAGAATAGAGAGAGAGGGCGAGAGAGAGAGAGAGAGAGAGGTCTCTCCTGGTGCAGAATTATATATTTATGCAAATTGTGTTTCATTTCCATTTATTCATTTTGCAGATGCTTTCATCCAAAGAGACTTATTCCCAGTGTGTGTAGTTTAGTTTAGCACCTTCACACTTGATTTTTTCCCCTGTTTATTACACTTATGTGGGTTTTTTTTCCTTATATTTCACAAATAAGTCTAAAAAAATGGACTTTGTGTTTCAGTAGTCACAACGTGGCTAGACTTGTATTTGTATTATTTGTATTATTTGTATATTTTTTAATGATATACAGTATATTTTCCCTTTTCAGGTCATCCTTCTCTCAGTTATTTTACTGAACTCTATATAAAAACACAGTATATGACCACTAAGTGAACTTCATCCCAGCGTTCAGGTAACTCATATGATATTTGTGTAAATGTCAGCTCTTTTAGAGATTTTTGTTTCCTATTTTATTCCTTACGAGCAGTTTTAAAGCGTTTTCTCTACGGTACGGAGCACATGTGAATTATTCCACTTGACCTAGTCCTGGGTTATTCCTGTACAGAATGCTCTCTCGGATCTCCTTTCATTTATTTATCATTTATTTTGGTATATCGAGTCATATTAAACACTGCCTCTGATCAGCGTTCGCTTTCTAGAGTCAACAACTCTTTAGCTTTGCACATTTTTTTATTCCTTGTTATACGTCTGCCAATTACAGTTTTTTATTTATTAAAGAAACACTTCGTAAAAACACTTTGACAGACAATAATTTACCATCATTTTTCATCAACTTTGCTTTGTGAGTTCTAATAAATTTGCTAGTGAGAGTTTATTTACTGAGTGACCTGAAGATTGGGTTATTATCATTAATGTAAAACTATAATTTTTAAAATAGAGTAAAACAGAACAACGTAAAATGACACGAAACTACAATTAGATCGAAATGAAAGTAGAAGAATTGCCTCTGAACATCAGTGAAATTTAAATAAAAAGATTTCCGAATGAAGCTGAGCGAGCGTAAGCAGCCTCCGGACCACCAGGGGGCGCCATGATTTTTAAAATAGATGTGCGAATAAAGCAGCGTTTACGATTATTTGGCTTATTTACGATTACGATTATTTTCAGGGTGCCTCCTTGCAACTTACGTAACTTGACCTATGAGGAGACGACGCTACCTGCTGTGCTGCCAAAAAGACACTGAGACGCGCGTGTGTGTGTGTGTGTGTGTGTGTGTGTGTGTGTGCGCTTACAGCAAGAGATCATCAGACCGTTCCGAAGCGATCTGTAGAGATCTGAGAAGGTGAGAACACGAGCATCACCTCAAAAACTCTGCTAATTGATTTGGAAATGTGTTAAATGACGTTACACTAATTGGCTGGTTTGAAAACATTTAAAAGGTGTGTGTGTGTGTGTGTGTGTGTGTGTGTGTGTGTGTGTGTGTGAAATTTCACAGGTTTTTGCATGAAATAATTATAATAAACATTTACAGATGTTCTATAGCTGCTTTAATTAGCTGAACTGGTGACAGCAGGGATAAAGTAAGAGGGACAAAAAAATCTAAAAGCTCAGCTGGAATGTTTATAGTGTGTGTGTGTGTGTGTGTGTGTGTGTGTGTGTTTCTCAGAGAGCAGCCACCTGCAGTACTAGTCAGCATTCGTGCATCAGTACACACTTGTTTTTGCTCTTCTACTACAGTAACTCTTATTTTACGCCCAAAATTAACACAGAAAGGCGTTTAGACTCTCCCTGCGTTCGAGGCCTGAGCTGATGACTAAAATTAGTCGCAGTCGTGGAAAAGCGCCATCAGCTTTCACTCCATTTACAAACCTTAATTACACATATACCCAGCATTAACACAGCACACACATGTGTGTGTATGATCGCATTCACACCCTTCCCTCAGCGTTAATAAGCATGTCTCTGGTGCTCTCTCACGGCTCTCTTCATGAAGTGTTGCCAGAACTTCCTGTTTAAAGCGAGCTAATTAGCTTGTTTGCAGTGAAATCCTTCAAGCTAACAAGCTAGGAAGTGGATTCGGATCAACATCATTTCACGCAAAACAAACATTTTACGTGTCATGAAAACTGCAGCAAGACTTACAGCAACAGATCATGGGTACGTTTGAAAAATGTATACTTTTAAGAAGGTAGTTTTGGATCATTTTTCCTAAATGCTAAGAATCATTTCCTACAGATCTCAGCTTCAGGGTGCCATTTGTTTCGCACTGCACTGTGCATGATTCAGACAAAACGTTAAAATGAACTCTACAGAACCTTCAGCGTCGCAGCTCACTGTAACTCCACTTTACCTTCGAACAGCATCACTGACTGCGTTTACATGCACATCAAATCCCGTTTAAATTCCGAATACGATGCATCGGAATATTCCTGTATAGTCGCCGTTCCTAAATCCCGAGCGATACAGCTAAGCGTCTGTTAGCACCCACAATTCCTTGCGCACTGAGCTGCGCGTATATCTCCTCTCAGTGGATTTTCTGAATAAGGTGTTTACATGCAACACATTTCCGATTAAAACAGGAATATTCCAGGAACAGGAATTTGTGGAATCAGAATGTTGTCTTAATCTGAATCGGATTGCAATCGGATTGCGGCGTTTACACGCACGACTCGATGCTGATTAGAATATCGAATATTAATATTAATTTCTGATTAATATGGGAATATTGATGTGCACGTAAACGCAGTCGTTATCACACATCAATAATCTGATTCTTTCTACATTAATGAGGGAATCTGTTTAACATCTCATTCCTGAAACATCCTTTTCCACGAGTCGTCTATTACAGGTGGAGAAAAGTGTTACACATTCACACCTAAGGAATAACTGGAACATTCCACAAGTTCAACAGGAAGTTACATCATGTGAATTTCCTGAAGATCATGTGAAGAAGAAAATAACGTAATAATCTCATTGTTTTTTTTACTGTATTTTCTATAATTATTGTATTGTGATATTAAGTGATGAGGTCTCTTTAAAAGTACAGATGCGTTACACAAATTATTGACCGAACGCAAAATATAAAATGAAATATTTTAAATAAATCATTAGAGTTTCTCAAGCCGTTAACATGGATGCTAGTCACTTTTTTGCGTTTTTGCTAATTCTATGCTGAAAACCTCAACCCTGTTCCTCATCTAAGAGCAAAATACAGCGTAATCTCGTAATAAAGAGGGATTTCTGTCTGTTTTCTAAATAGAGTTTAGTTGTTAAGCGTTACGAGAGCGAAAGTGCACACAATCATGCAGTGTCCCAGCTACAGCTAAGCAAAACCTTACGACTGACAGAGGATTAAACCCATTGGAAATGTGTCCCAGGTATGAAAAGTGTTGCGTATTATATTTTTATTCCCATCTCAGAGGACGATTGTGCTGCTAGGATCAATAAGGAATAGAGTTTGAAAGCTGTTAAGCAGAACCCTTGACCTCTCACTCTAAAGCTCTTTTTTTTTTTTTTTTTTTTTTGGAGCGATGATTTAAAAAAAAAATAGAAATACAAGAGACCTTCCCTTTCAGGACTAATTGTGCGAGGAAAGAAACAGGAAAGTAATTGGACATGACACAGTGATGGCGCAGCACTTTTAGCTCTGCTAAATTGATCGCGCTCCTGCGTTCGCCGTGGTGGAGAAGGTGGAGGAGGAGGTGGAGGAGGAGGTGGAGAAGGTGGAGAAGGTGGAGGAGGAGGTGGAGGAGGAGGTGGAGGAGGAGGTGAAGGTGAGCACAAGTGTGTCTGGTGTGGAAATCCCTCACGGCTAAAACAGAAACAATCTGCTCACATGAGGAAAAACGCCTGATTTTTTTCACTTACATTTGCAAATTGACATTTGCTACTGGAGGATATTAAATCCTCTGAAGTCAAAAAAAAAAAAGAGTTACAGGAGAAGAACAACAGGAACTGAAGAATATTTCTCCTTCCTGTAGATCAAACAGCAAACAGAATCCAGGGCCAGACCTTCCCGGCCCCGGGAGCAATCACGCGTAGTCTTTATCCTGGGGTACAAACGCAGTACGCTTTCACACAATCCTTTCACAGCTGCATTAGAAACCACAGGGAGCAGACTGCAATTAATAGAGAAGTGTGCATGTGACATTTTCTCATTTTAGGAGGTTACTGTAAAACCCTGTAAACACAAACACACACACACACACACACACACTCCAGTTTCATGACCACGACATTTAAAATGCATCTGTCCTGACTTTGGAATCTTCATTACTATTAAAATTATTTGTAAAGTGTTAGATCTGACTCTTAAATAGGAATGTTAAATCTCTAAGGCAGGGGGAAGGGGGCGGGGCTTCCAGACAGTGAATATCGGAGAGTTCAGAACACTTCAATCATTCCAGATCTGTACGCTGATTGGCTCGTCTGCTGTTTTTATTGGAAAAAGGCGTATTTTTGAGTGATAACTTGCAGCGGTGTTAAAATTCTGAGCTTCTACACAAAATGTGTAAAGATCTACACTGTTTTTTTTACTGCTTTTAATCAGATATAAGACAAGCTGAGGTTACGTTAATAAACGTTGCATGGATTTGTGCCTCACGACGCCTGAGGTGTCATGGAGGAGTCCGACCGCAGTGATCACAGTGACGCCTGTAAGCTCCTCAGATCAGTAAATAAGCTGAATGATTCGATCATCCATCTTGACAAGCGCTCGCTCGGCTCCCCGAGTCGCCATTAATGCAGATGCATTCATGATATGCGTGCGGCTGATGGCAGCAATAACCGCTGGCAGCAGGGGGTCAGGAGGCTGTGGTGTGTCAGTACGCCCGGCACATCATTACTCGCCCTCCACGTGCCCATCGCTGGCGAGATTCTGTAATAGAACGCTGTCAATCTTGCTTCACGTCTCCGCCTTCACACTCATCCTGTTATTCAGGGGTGTAAAGCCAATAATGTGTTGAGCAGGAGCTCTCTTTCAGCCGTGGCTTTGGGAAGCAGGAATTAAACAAGCCACGGCGGTTCATCTTTTTCAGATTTTCGCCAATCTGAATGTACTGCAGATTCCAAATGAACTGTTTATATGGATGTGAAAGCGGTGCAGAGCGCACCCAATCTCCATTTATACATCCAGCTTATGCGTGGAGCGAGCTTTAGTGTCAGCAGTCGGCTCATTAATCGTGTTGTTTAGCTTTTCAAGGACGCTTTGGTTGTTGAAATTAACATAAAATGAACACACTATCTATCACTGTAGTACCTTTACTCATCTACTAATCAGCATTACCAAGGTTAAAGCTGCACAAGAAATATAGATTTTATTAAAGTGTTATTAAACCCTTTTTTTTTAAGGGTTTGATCGCATCCTAGCATATCAAACCCTGAGCCAACTTTACTGAGGTCAGTTCTGCCTCAAAATATTAGTCTGATGCCCATCACATCATCAGACCCACAGGTTCACACAGCTATTGTTCTTGAGCTTAACAGATTATGAAAAGGATTGAAATTTCATTCGTCAGTCAGCTAACTGTACCGTGTACATTTTTAATTCTGATCGAGCTCTCAGCTGGATTCTGTCTTCAACCATGGAGAAATAATTGAGGCTTTCCGTAACGACAGGCGCTCTGTTCCTGTCAGAGCTTCAGGTGGGGAATCAGACAGAATCATTTGGAAGCTTTACCATTACACAGAGGAGACGGACCAGAAGAGTCCAAACATAACAGATGTCCGAGGCTTTTACCGCATGGTGCCATGGACACTGTGACAGGACAGAACCAGTACAGATGAGATCTTTACCATTAGTGGAATTAGTTTTCCAGATACGTGTGTGTGAAGTAAGAGCGTGTGTAGTAATTCTGATATGATTCTCTGTATAAATCACACACATGGGCGTGATCACACTAAAAATCCCAGGTGTACTACACACACCTCACTTTAATACATACTGACTGTTTGCCGTAGTATTAGCAGGTCACATGACCGTAACGTGTGTAGCGTGTACCTGTGCTAGGAATTCCTAATAACTTCCCTAAACCCTCGGAAGCATCGCGTCTCTGACTCGCCCTTTTACACCTCGTCTAGATTTTCCGGTTTTTTCCGTTTTAAACTCGAAAACGAGCGAGCGCTTCCTGCCACAAAACCTCTTTTCCCACAGGATATAACACAACATGTATATATTACCTGGAGTTATTCCTCCTGCTCATTTTACAGAAGGAAAAATATGCTGTAACCTTTCCAGACGTGTCCGTGTGCAGTCGGTGAAAAATTACTGACATGACGGATTCAGACTAAAATCCCAGGAACTCTGATAATAATCACATGACACACCTACACATGGAAAATGAATCCTGTCCCAATAGATATTTAAAATTTTGTACATTGTCATGTTTATCATAAAATGAAAGAGTGTGTGGCAACGAGGTAAAGAAGTGTGTTGCTACAAAAAACGAAAAGAAATTCTTCTAAATTTAAAGAATCAGTATTTGGAAAAAAGGGCAACAGTGAGATAACTGTGCGATCATACACCGTGACTAACCATGAAACTGTGACACCTTAACAACTCTAAACCACGCAATTCCCTACAAGGACTTGATTGCATAATAGGACCGCATGTTGGAATCTATCATCAATGGCAGCCTAATTAAAATGGGCGAAGCAACGCTGCACGCGAAGCTGCGCTCGACGATTAATCACCAGGAGCGTCCCGAGCGCAGGGCCCACATGCATTAGAGAATTGTTCGGTAACACAAAAGCTAAACAGGAACGAAAGACTCAGAAGGTTAAGTCTATAAATTACTCTTCAGTGTGAGTGTGTATGAGTATGTTTCCCCGAGCCAGGTATCCGGGACGGGAACGCAGCCCAACACGCCAGGTCCACACAGACCCACCTCTCTCATTACGCTCCCTCGGCTGGACGGTTTTTCTCATGCGTCCTTCCCTAAATGCTCTCTGGTTCCTGAAGGCAAAGCCACGGCTGATTAATAGAGAAGGTTCCTGTGTTCTGGGAGATAAGTTCCCGCGTAAACATTTGGGCAGCCCCTGGTGGCATGATGGAGTAGGAGGAGAAACCCATACTAGAACCAGCCCAGGGGGAAGAGGATGAAGAATTGCATCCTGGCTGAGATGGAGCTCCTCCAGGCACGAGAAAACACAAAGGTCCACCTTTGTTAAGAGCTACAGTAGGAGCTAGAAGATGGAAGAATGTAATTTTGTGCAAACTCGTTTTCGATTGCTGCTGTAAATAGGGAACTGCAGGAACACTGGAATCATATACATTTATGGTTGCATTTTCATTCCATTTATCCAACAGGGCCTTTAATGTCTGTTACACCACAGCGCTGCAGAATGCTGGATTCTGATTGGTCAGAAGGTCGTTCTTTTTTTTTTTTTTTTTTTAACAGAAGCTCTGACAGTAGTGCGGCTGCAAATCACAGGTTTGTATTAATGCGCTTAAGGAGACGTTTATTTAACATTTATTTTTCCGACATCTTCAGGACAGAGGAGTTTACGCTTCTTCGCAGTTTCTCGGTAACATGCGTAACAAGCTTTTTTTTGTCTTATTAACTTTGAGAAAGAGAATAAAGAGAGGCCGGTGAGAGAACGACTGTTTATAGCTGCTATAACGTAAGTGACAACAGAAACTTGTTTCATTAACATTAAATGTAACTATGAATGGCTAAAACGTATGACGTGTTCTTTAATAAATAAAACAAAATTGTAATCATTGGTAAATTGCTGAGGTATAAGCAGAATAAAGTACCTATTGATATTCTGTTATAGGAAAGCAATCAACTTTGGGGTAGTAACAATAACGCCGCTTCATCACACCATCCTGTCGTGTTTTATTCCTTACGTAGCCCTTTTCGTTAATTGATTTTATGGCAGTTAAATCGATTGTAATCCCTCTGTGTCCAGAGTGAAATTCCCCATGCTCTCAGCTGTACTACATCATCCATTTGGGACCAATCAGAACTGAAAATTAACTTGACTGGATTCCAAATTAAAAAGGGAGAAATTGATCAAAGCCATTACTGGTAATCAATCAGCGCGATGGTGAAACGAGCTACATCTGACACTCCAAAATATGACCACCACTCCAGATGAAGGAACAAAATGTCAGCGTCAATCAGCGATCTATAAATAGTGCGCTCGCTTTTTCCCCTCACTCACTCTCTCACGGAGAAGAGAGATGCTGGAGAGATTGTGAGAGGGTCAGAGGAGAAGAAAAGATGGGGTCGTGTGCACCTGACGTGGCTAACTGAAGATTACACAGAACGTCTGAAAAGGCTCTGTCTCTGTTGTTCACTTGTCTCACCTTGACTCTCATGGATCCTCCTCCCACACTACCGCTAGCAGAAGTAATTAGCTAGTTCCATGATTCACATGCTGGCTCACAACATTCATTTAGTTATAACAATTACAGTAATGGAGTACTCATCTGCAGAAACAGAGTCTGACATGTTCATCGTATATAAAACCTCATTCCTTAGCAAGCAGCAGACACACACACACACACACACGCATGTTAGATTTCAGAGACTCCTTAGAGAGAATAAAGCTGTGTTCACACACATCATGAAGTCCTAGATCAGCGATATTCAACTACAAGGTCCAGTAACAAAAAATAAACTCCTTACGTCCTTACATGAGGTCTGGATAAGCAAGGTGACTACACGACTGAATGTAGCCTAGAGCTACCTCTTAATGCTTAAACATTAGTGATTTGTTGATTGCTGTAAATAAGACAGAGTGGTTAGGTTTAGTTTCACACCGAGGCTTGAGCCGGGTGAAATGCTTTGCTGGGAACACATCTGGACCACATCAGTCCGCCAGCTGACGACTCCTGATGTAGAGGAATATAGAGGAGGTTGTAAATAATGTTGTTGAAACACTGTAGTGTCCGCTAGTAAGTGGTGCGATCTAGACAAAAACAAATTATAGTCACATCAGGGAGTGTAGCAGTGTAGCCCCACACACACACACACACACACACACACACACACAGTAAAACTGTTTGACTCAGTGCATTTTCCTTCACCTGGGCCTTCCTCCATGTTCCATGCTCAGCTTAGCTCACATCGCTGAGGGCAAAGTCAACCTTCTAAAGCTGCTAACACCCACCACCATACATTGTTTTCATACACAGCTAGTCAGAGGTCAACCCAGCTGAGGCTGTAGTACACACTGCAGGATCTTGACTGGACCCAGTACTGCTCCCTGAGGCTTCCCTATCCACTGCACGCAGGCTAAACTCAAGTTCCTGTGCCAACTTCTGCACAGATTGTTATTTTTAGAAGCGAGAGCACAACTGTCGAGCTGTTTGAAGACTCTGCATGGTGGTTGTGTTGTTTGTATTGTGCAATACTGGCCTATATGATTTAAACCTTGTGCATATTATCTAGTGGCATGAGTGGTGATGCTGTATTAGTATGCTGTTATATTATAGTTCCTGAGCAGCGGCAGTCCTTGTCTGACTTTAGTCTTTTTATGGGTGTGATTTCACCCTCTGCTGGTTTTCCAGAATGAAATGCCTGTTTCCCACTGCAGGTCCACTTCACTGCTGGATTACCGTCTTTAATAGCTGACCTTCTTCCATGACTCTTTATAAAACTTTATCGCTAGTGCTGAGTGGGTTATCAAAGCAACCTGTTTGACCATCCGGTCTTCGCTCACGTTATTAACTCGCACATCAGAGCAAATCCTAATCACGTCCGTTGCCTGGTCACTGTATTTCTGCCTAGAACGTCTCTCGACAACCAACAACTCATGCTGCCTCATTCATGAGTTTTGACTTCAAACTAGTAGCCTGGATCTTTGGAAGCGAAGTTACGGTGTAATGGGATTAGCCATTAGCCACTGCAGGTCCACTTCACTGCTGGATTGCCATCTTTAATACCTTGTAGCTGACCTTCTTCCATGACTCTTTATAAAACTTTATCGCTAGTACTGAGTGGGTCATCAACGCAACCTGTTAGACCATCTGGTCTTTTCTCATGCTATTATTTCATTCATTAGAGCAAATCCTATCCTCATCAGATGCCAGTAAATGTATTTCTGATTAGAACATCTCTATCCAAGACAACCAAGGATAGACGCTACTTCATTAATTGATTTTGGTGTCACAGAACCTGAAATACTTGGCAAAGGATCTCTGTAAGCAAAGTTATAGCGTAATGGAATTAGCCATTAGCCACTGCAGGTCACTGCTGGAGAGCCAGCATTAAGAGCTGACCTTCTTCCATGCCTTTTTAAAAGACTTTATTGCTACTGCTGAGTGGGTCGTGAAAAGCAACTTGGTAGACGATCCGGTTATTAATTCACACGTCGTATCTTCAGTTGCCTGGTCAGTGTATTTCTGCCTAGAACGTCTCTTGACAATCAGGAATAGACAGCACCTCATTCATGAGGTTTGGCTATAAACCAGTGCCCCACAGCCTGAATTACTTGGGAACGGATCTCCGGAAGCAAAGTTATGCTGTAATGGGATTAGCCATAGATAGATTACATTTTACATGATAGGAGTGGATGAGAATACTTTTTCCCTCCCATAATTTGCTGTGGTTTCTGCAGGCACACCACGAAATCCGCCAAATTACATGTGCACAATCCGAGTGTGGAACAGGATTAGTGTGGCCTATCAGTCATCGCAGGATCCTCTCAGTCTCCTGGCGTATAATACAACACTGGCCACGGCCATATCCAATCCACTGCCAACAATTCCTCCAGAGCTGCCAAGTGAAAGTGTGTTTTGTTGTCACATGCTCCACCTCACTGCAGAACACACTGCAAATAATTCCTTACACAGCTTCTATCCATGCCACATTCCATGCAGTTGTGCAGCTCATGTTTTATTAGCAGTTAAATGACGCTGCTGGGTTTCATTGCAGGTCCAAGGGAAACATTTTGGCCGATGGCAGATGTGGACCAGATCAGAACAAGCGAGTCCAGTTTTCTAAGCATCAACCAGCATCAACCATCATCAACCATCGGACCAGACACTAGCTACCGAGAAAGCTCCAGAAATCAACAATCAGTGTTTTTTTTTTATTTCATTTACCCTTTCTGGTATGATCAGTGAAGTGGTGAGGGACTCAACGACAAAATGTGAGAATGTTTAAAGAAAAATCGACAAAGAAGTGTGTGTTTAATCACTGTTTAAAGTTCAAATCACACGTCTCATGGGTTTGAGGTACAATACAGCCATAAGAGCATGCTTTTTTTTTCTTTAATTCCGGTGGTCAGATAT
>NC_069721.1:470000-475000 GCF_027358585.1 Pangasianodon hypophthalmus
GTGAGGAGCGATGGCTCCGTGTTCTGATGAAGATGACGTGATGGATGTAACTTCACGCTTGCCTGACCCCAATGTTCAACTCTCCGAACTCCGAGCTTTTTTTTTCCTCTTTCATTTGCTCGTAATTGCATTATTACGTTTTATTTTGGATCCGAAAGATCTGATTTCTAATTATTAAGCTATTAATTAGTAAATGTTTTACAATCGCTCTTCCCGCGTCTTATGCCGCATCCACGGATGAGAAGGAGTCCTTGGAGGGTGAGAGCAAGCGAAGACCAATTTGTTCTGGATTCCACCGAAATAATGATTAATTAGAAAATAAATCTAAAGACATGACAGTGTGGTAGAGTTAACAGGCCTGTGTTTTTCCTCTAATTATTTCACTTCAGGCTAATTTAAATTCACAGATTAAGTCATAAAAAAAGAAACCCAGTGCTGAACTCTGATTGGTCAGAAGGTTTTGGGTTTATATTAACGCGCTCGTTCTAATACGTTTCTATAGTAACAGCTCATTCACAGGGACGTGTACAGCGGACGCTCCACATACACAGATTTTTAAAAAAAATCAGTGTTTTCCTAAAGTAAGGAGATGTTTATTTATTTAACAGTTATGGAAGGAGTCTCCAGTGTCAGAGGTAAAGCTGTAACTTTAAGAGTTTACGCTTCTCTGCGGTTTCTCGCTAACATGACGAGCTGCGTTTTTGTGTCTAATTAACTTCACGAGAGAGAATAAAGAGAGGCTGGTGAGGGAACGAGTGTTTATAGCTGCTATAACGTAAGTGACAACAGGAACTAACTTGTTTCACAGATGTTTCGCATCATTAAATGTAGCTATAAACGGATAAAAAGTATGACATGTCATTCTATATCATTGCTGTGATGTATGAGGAATCAAACACTGGAATCATCTTCGAGGTGGTAACATGACATTGATTATTTTTCTATTACGGAAAACCACCAAGAATGTTCTTGCAGGTGAAGGAATTGTGGTGAAGATCACAGCTCTCCATCCAGCCACAGGTCATGAACATGGAGTCAGGACGGATCTATCACGAGGAATTACACTTGTCCATGCACACAGCCACCCGGCGGCCATCTTGCCTGAGTGGAAAGCAGAGGGCAAATCATGCAGCATGTCTATTCATTTATTGGTGCCATTAGCAATCGAGCTCTGCAATGCTAGCTCAGCTTCTGACAGCGTTCTGCCCTGAGAGGGTCGGCCTTCACGTCCCCGAGGCTCCGGAGGCTCCATCACTGTCGACCGCTGTGCTGTTTCAGGGCAAACAGCGTTAGTTTAACATAACATAAATATGTGCCTCAGTCTGTAACATCACACCAGCTCACTGTAATTTCTCAGCCTCATGTCTTCAGGAGCTACCTTTGGCTGTAAGCCTAAAAAAAGGAAATAAGCGAAGTTTGGGTGAAAATCCGCACCTACAATTCCACCGTCTTCTCCATTAACTTCCTGTATACACCCATTTCTCTTCCTCTACTAGTGACGAAGTCTCCGCACCATCTCCTCCCTAACGTTCACCAACTCTGACCCAAGAACCTTTAGTGCTTAGGGCTTGGTGGTGTAGCACAAACTTCTCAGAGTTCTCCATCCTTTACAGTTCCAATCACTCTTCATGTTATTTTTAGCATCTTTAGCGAGTGATAAGTGACAAGTGTCAGGAACTCACATTATACTATTTACTATAATCGTTTATAGAGAGTCCTGGGTTCCATCCTGAGCTTGGGGTGCTGTCTGTTTGAAGTTTTAGGTGTTCTCCTTGTGTCTTGTGTTGGTTCCTCCCAGTTCTCCTGTTTCCTCCCACCTCCCAAAAACATGCCAGTAGGTAGATTAGCTAAGTGTGAATGTACAGTATGTGTGCGATGGATTGGAGTCCAACCAGGGTGTATTCCTGACATCAAGCTCAGTGTTCCCAGGATAGACTCTGGATCCAGCGTGACCCAGAGCAGGATAAAGAGCTTGCTGAAGATCATAAATGTTTATAGAGCATTTTTTGCTAAGAGAGCACTGAGATCTAAGTGGAAGGGAAAAGAATTTCAAGAGAATTCCTTACATGACTAACGAATGAAGATTATCCTGATCCTGAAGCACCTGAAAAATAGTGTGTGACTCAGAAGAGGCCAGATTTCAATTCCGAGAGCTGCTTCGCCTGGCAGCACACTGAGTGAAGAGTTCTCATAATCCTCTCTGCAAGAGAGAGGAGGAAAGATGGACGGACGGGCAGAGGGGAGTGTTTTCTGGAGTCGTTAATAAAAGATGGAGGGGCTCTTGGAGAGATGATTAATATGTTGTAAACACCACGCCTCTTCTTGGTGCACCTCTTCACTGCCTTGGGTGCTTCCCTGCTATTAACCCCCGTGTTCAGTTCACTACTTAGCAGTGGACGCTCCACTGACTCGGGCCACCGCTTTAGAGCTTGTAGCAAGGCAAGTGTCTGTCTATTTTACAATACCCAATACAGTATCTTCATCTTAATTATTTATGATAATAATTTTCCCTGCATATCTGGAGGCAGATTTAGATCTCATAGGTGACAGTGGCAAGGAAAAACTCCCTGAGAAATCATGAGGAAGACATTTTGGACTCAAATGACACCGGATAGTGCGATTATAAATCAGTGCAGTGTACAAGTGAAGAAGAATAAAGACACACAGTACTGAGTGTGTTCACGTTACATCAATATTCACGTGGGGAAAGTTGCTGGTATTCAGAGTCGGGTTACGCAGCTGCTTAAGGCCATTTTCTGTGTCAGAGACGAGGGTTTTCAATAAGCCTCGAGACCACCGCCTTTAAACACAACCCATTGACCTTTAAACCCGAAATAAAATCAGGAACAGTCGTCATGGTTACAGCGGCAGGTTTTAGGTACAAATCCACAGCATCCAGGTGATTTAAGTCCGTTGGGAATAATCTGTTTTAGGAGAGTGTAAATTTTTAGGATATCCATGTGCGAGCAAAAAAAACTGGTCATTTTAAAAAACTTTTATTTCAGCTTGTTACTCCCAGGCTGTAAAGAGCTGAATATTCATGCTCATTAGGAAAACTGAGCACCTCATTTCATTTGGAAAAGTCATTTTTGTTCCACTTGTGCTCATAATGAGGGGAAAAAAACTTGCAAATGGCAAATCGTGCTGCTGCTGGAGAAGGAATGGACGCTGTATGATGAAGAAAAAGCAAACAGGACACGCGTCATCGCAGTTCCTCCACCACGTCCACTTCTCACCTCCAATCCTCCCGTGTGCAATTACAGCGATCCATAGAACATAAAAGGAATCGTTAAAAACACGGAGGACCCAAAAGGCAGTTAGGGCTTTAACGGGGGTAAACGTCACCTTCCTCACGCGGGGGAGAATTATCTCTGTGTGATGCTACAGTAGGTGGCTGCTTTGTTGTCCGAGGTTGGACACGCTCCGTTGGGACACGGGGTCTGACAGGGAGAATTAAACAGCTCTTTGAGGAAGATTAAAAAGGCGACGCTCTCACATTCATAACCAAAGCGCAGGCACCGGGGCTGGGCGGAGAGGTGATGAGTAAGGATTTGTTATCGGGAAAAAGCCAGGCAGTGACCTGGAACTCCCCCGAGGAGAAACGCAGGGGACTGAAAGGAGTGTTAAACCTCGTCTGTCTTTCAAAGATAAAAACTAATATCATTTAATCAAATTACTGGTTCAAATAGTTTGGATTACGATTACAACATCCAGGACGTCGCTGTGGCACCGAAAGCCGAAGTGCTGCACAAACACACGCCACAAACTCATTTGTAAGCTGTAGAATGTTTTAGCTAGTTAAACGCGTCCATTACAGGCAACTCCTCAGTAAGAGCGTGACCTGGATATCTAGCGTTAGCTAGCTAGTTTCATGCTGTAGATTATATGAAATTTGTTACAGCAGTATAAATTAGCTAACTAGCAAGCTAAACCTGAGAATTTCTTACTTAGCAAGTCAACTTTCACTGATATGATAGTAAAGCTCCTCGGACCAGAATCATCCCTCCTGATCACCTGTAACCACAACGTCTTCTGCCGGCTCGGAAAGGTGTCCGATTCCACAGCATGCGATAAAAACGAATCTGGTTACGAGCGCTTTTCACGAGTCTGACACACAGCGGGACATTTTAGAAAATAAATTCTGACTTCTAGTGTAGAAATGCTAGTTTCTTGCTAATTGATGTAGAAATGCTAGCTCCTGGTTAATAAGTATAGAAATGCTAGTTAGCTAATTGGTGTAAAAAGGCTAGTTTCTTGCTAATTGGTGTAAAAAGGCTAGTTTCTTGCTAATTGGTGTAAAAAGGCTAGTTTCTTGCTAATAAGTATAGAAATACTAGTTAGCTATTTGCTGTAGATAGACTAGTTTCTGGCTAATTGGTGTAGAAAGGCTAAAATATCTTCCCAGTAGCCGGCTAAGCTAACATGTAGCATCACAGCACGCTGTTAATGATTATTTTCCTATAGCTGCACACCTCAGGAGTGTTATTCCTTCCTTCGCTGTATTAAAGACATTTTCATGTAGGATTATGAAAGAAATTTATTTCTGAGGCAAATTTAAATGAGTTAATGCTAATTTAATTCTAAATGAAAATGTTGTTTTTGTTTTTACTACTTTAAAAGTGAAAATGAAATTGAGTCGAATTCAGACGAGTAGAATTTCATGATAAAACTTAAGTCTATGTTTATAATAGCGAACAGTGATGATTTAACACTTTTCTTGGTTAATGCACAGTTCAGTGTGTAGTAGAAAGACGTAAATAATAATAATATAATAAAGTAATAATCAAACCCTGCTGTAGGAAACGTTTAAGGTTCTGTGGAAGTGTTTAAGTGTTGGTTTATTGATTAAAGTGAACAGGATTATAAACACAGGCGCGAGTTAAACACGCAGAGAGACACACACAGCGTGGAAATACGGCACACGGCGTCTATTCTTATCTCCTAATTTAATTTTAGCCGTTTCGTTAAGGTGTTAATAAAGTAATCCTGTTAGAACGAAG
>NC_069721.1:480000-502500 GCF_027358585.1 Pangasianodon hypophthalmus
CATTATATCACCACTGTGATTTAGTTTTCTGTAAACACAACAAACATTTTTAACAGTCTCTCCAGGCTTCCGTAGCATTTGCTTCAGCCAATCCAAGGAAAACAAAACTTTTTTTTCTACATGTGTGGGTTTGAACAGAACCTCGGGTCCGAGGCCGTCTGAGCGAGGGGGTATCGATCCGTTTCCAAGTGAACGACTCTTCGATTTGACTCTGATTCGACTCACTGGATGTGAATCAAACATGTTTTGTGTTTTTTTTGTTGTTGTTGCTGTTGTTAAGCTGGACAGAGCTGTAGTGCTGAAGAAACCCCACACAAAATGTTTTAAACTGGTTATTTATATAATTATTTAATATATATAATATATAATTATATAATGATGTTCTCTTTGCTCAGGTGATTTCTGTGATTTTCGTGAATTGTTACAGGTTTTGTTAAACTTTCCCGTCGCCGTATTTCTGCCCCATAACTGAAAGAGTTTTACAAGGACATTTTCAGTCCTACTCAGACCCTTTTTTTGTGTTTTGGTTCGTTTAATTATGTGCAGTTTGAAAAGAAAGCAAACCAAATAGCAAACGAATCAAAAGAATCAAATTCGCTCTGATTCAGACTCGGTGTAAGAGGCTGACAGCACGTCGCTCAGCTGCTGTGTTTGTATCCAAAATTTTTGTGAGCTTTCAAAAAATAAAAAAGTAAAAATATTGTGTACATGTTAAGCTCCTGAACATGACAAAGTTGACATAATGTTAAAAACAGGCCGCTCTAATGCGAATCATTATTAATAGTGTTTTGTACCTTGCTTAATTTCCACGTAGTAATTCTGCAGTTTGAGTGTGGATTTGGTTTTTAAGAATCGATATAATACTTATAATCTTATAACTCCAAGGCCTTGCTGTGCCAAATTCTCCTCTTCCGAACCACAAAGCCTCTGAAATCCCCAGGTCTGGAGTCTGATAAATCCTACACGATGCGGAAAAGCTGGATTAACATCGCCTGCCCTCCAACCAGTTAAAGCTCAGTAAGCGTTAGGCAGGTTAGTGGAGTGCGCAGTGGCCCAGGCCACGATTCCCGACTCCGTGTTTACGGCAGCGTGACGTGTGGAAACGTGTCCGTGACCGTGATTGCGTTGCTCACGGGTTGAGCACAAAGCAACCAAACTGAACTGAATCTGGGAAATAGCAGAGAAGAGAGAACCGGGCTTTTAGAAAGTGACGAAGGTGAAGTGTGCGTCTCAGAAAACTGGAAAGAAACTCGAAAATGTCAAGGCTGCTTTCACACTTACGTGATTAACGTGTAATCTTACAGAGGCTTTTAAAAGCGCTGCTACCATCCACTTTTTATATTTGTCACAGCAGAGCATCCTTTTTTTACTTTAATTTTTTTTTTTTTTTTTGGAAAAACACTCAGTCAACTCAATTGCTTTTTGTTTTTTTTTTTATCTCCTGACCAATCAGGTTGAAGGAAAAGAGAGAAAAACAAACATGGAGGACAAAGTGGTGGTGAATATGGGGAAATTATTTCATTCCCATATTTAATATTTCATTCCAACATTGCAATTTAACTGAAAATCACATCGTGTGTATTTTTGCGACGTTCACCGATAAGCAATACGACAATCCGGTGCTGAAAAAAACGATTTTAATAATCATTTATCCACGAGAATTAATCGACAAATAATCTATTAATGAGCTTGCTGCCTATAAACGAGAACATTTATAGGAAACGGAAAAGTGCAACGGACCTGTCGTTCATCTCGGAATTCCACGTTGGGAATTTGTTCAGCATCCACATAGCCTGAGCGCTCTGCCACAAACACACCTGACGTCACAACAACATGGCGGCGCTCACACAGTCAACAGTAAACCGATTTCCCTTTCCATTATTCTCTACTTGTTTTGTGTAGCTTTTGTGTAGTGAAAAGCTGATTAACTGCGTTGTTAAGTTTAGATTCGTAACATAATTCCACTGAGTTCAGTCCAAATTTAATCTCTTTATTAATCTCACAGAAATTAATCATGTAGATGGTATTAATATGTTTATTAAACTCAGAGATTAGCCAGTCAGTTATGATCTCAATCTGAGCATCCATGTTTTTTCCAAGCTGAAGCACCGGAACGCTTCTAGATCGGAATTTCTTCTGCTGTATGTAGAAAAATGATACACTTTTGTGATACACCTATTTTCAGTCAACAATGTAAAATATAAAACTAAAGCTTTTCATTTGACTCATCAGTGTACAGTGTATAAAACTATCACGTTTTTGGTTTTGTCTTTCTCTCATGCTAGGACAAGCTAGGATGCTAGCTAGGCTTGGTGAGAGCGTTGTTATGGTTACAGTGTGTGTGTCATGTGTCATTTTTTTTATCTCACACACACACACACACACACACACACACACGAAGCCAGCCATTAACCGGCGTCTGCCCTCTTATTTACATCGTTATAAAATCGGTGTTATTTTGCGTTTCCTTTTCAGGCAGTAAAGGAATAAAAGATTCTCTTCTGTGCATTTGCGTATTTGGCTTCCTCCTCTGCAGCTTTATTAGCCCTCATAAATCATGCATGTACATCGGAGGTGCCTTTGAGTGTGAGACGCTGGATTTATCTCCATATTTTGTGCACGGTTAGTCTTTCTCTCTCTCTCTCTCTCTCTCTCTCTCTCTCTCTGCCTGAGTCCATTAGTCAGTCTGTTAGAAATGTCCTGAATATCATTACTGTCCGAGACCCTATTGCCTAAATCTGATGGATTTTTACATGGGATGATGGGTATATATATATATGTAGAGAGAGAGTGTGTGTGTGTGTGTGTGTGTGTGTGTGTGTGTGTGTGTGCCCATGCTGTTAATCATGTGTTCTCAGGTGAGCTGAAGCGATCCAAAGATGATCCATCTGTGTGTAAGCGTAGGTGTATATACAATCGTGCTGGCAGACATGAATTCTCCGGCCAGTGTGAGTCAAAGACCTGCAGTGTGTGTGTGTGTGTGTGTGTGTGTGTGTGTGTGTGTGTTTATACCACTGCAGTGCACTGATACTACTCCAGAAATACAGCTCTGCCTGAGTCAGCACAGGGTTTGACAAAAGCTCCAGCTGACAGGGATCAGGCCAGGAAGTGATCCAGAGTTGACCAGAGACGTGTGTGTGGGTGTGTGTGTGTCTGTGTGTGTGTGTCTGTGTGTGTGTGTGTGTGGTTATAGTACAGTACAAACTCCAGCCTAACCACCACAGCGTCAACAGTGTTGCATGAGGAGCCTCAGGTATGGATACGATCTGATCAGGAGGAGATAGTGTGTGTGTGTGTGTGTGTCTATAGCAGGAGGAGATAGTGTGTGTGTGTGTGTGTGTGTGTGTGTGTCTATAGCAGGAGGAGATAGTGTGTGTGTGTGTGTGTGTGTGTGTGTGTGTGTCTATAGCAGGAGGAGTGTGTGTGTGTGTGTGTGTGTGTGTCTATAGCAGGAGGAGATAGTGTGTGTGTGTGTGTGTGTGTGTGTGTCTATAGCAGGAGGAGTGTGTGTGTGTGTCTACAGCAGGAGGAGTTACTGTGTGTGTGTGTCTATAGCAGGAGGAGTTAGTGTGTGTGTGTGTGTGTCTATAGCAGGAGGAGTTAGTGTGTGTGTGTGTGTGTGTCTATAGCAGGAGGAGATAGTGTGTGTGTGTGTGTGTGTGTGTGTGTGTGCGTGTGTCTATAGCAGGAGGAGTTAGTGTGTGTGTGTGTGTCTATAGCAGGAGGAGTTAGTGTGTGTGTGTGTGTGTGTCTATAGCAGGAGGAGATAGTGTGTGTGTGTGTGTGTGTGTGTGTGTGTCTATAGCAGGAATAGTTAGTGTTATTATTATTATTATTATCATTATTATTATTATTATTATTATTATTATTACAAATAACAACAAAAGCAGCTGCTACGTCACCAGTATCACTACTGCGCTGCTGTATATCACTTCAGACGCTTTCACTCACTCCTGGCACGACAGTCTCTCTCACACCACCTCCACGTCTTTCTGATTTAATTTATCGACTTTCCTCTTCCACACTCCAGCATGTGTGGCTGCACAGCCACTCCCCCTGTGAAACAAAGCTGATATATTAAGCAGTGTGTTATATTCCGTACACAGCGGTACCGAGATTGACAGAAAAGTAGCTCGGAGGCTCAGGAGACTCAAACCCAACACCATTAACCCGACTTCCTGAGGCCAGTAATAAGTGAGGTGTTGGTGAGCTCGAGCCTCGTGGGGATTACAGGTGGAACGTTTGACTAAATCAGGCACGAGCACGTTAATCACTAGGCAGAGTTATTGCGTTGTCAGCGCACGCGTTGTGTAATCCTTCTCCACGCTCTCCTGCAGGAAGAGGGACGGGTGAGAAAGCCCACGGTGAGGGTCTGGAAGAGTAATTGACATATTCGTGACTATCTGCCCACGTTCAAGCTCCAGCAGTAACAGTTTTGCCAAGAAGTGCCTGAAATCAAAGACTAGCTACTTTCACTCTGCCTGGGAATCTTATTTTAAATCCCAAACCTCCTAATCCTAAAATCCACAGATCTCAAACTCATTAAAAAAAACCCTGCAAAAAAAATTAGCAGTTAAATAGCAGTTTAGTTTAATGACTTCAGAACTCATCACCGGTTGGCAACAATACCATAGAACACAGTAGCATTCGTCATGCTGTTATAGGAAAATAATCAATGCCAAGGTGTGATGAAGCGGAGTTACTGTTACCACACTGAAGCTCATTATTCTTCTATAACAGCACATCCTGTAGTGTTTTATTCCTCTTATACACAGCAGTTTGCCAACAATTGCAATTTATTACTTATTAAAGAACAACACGTCACACTTTTCATGCGTTTAATGTTCACAAAGCAAGTTAGTTCCTGTTCTCACTTACGTTATAGCAGCTATAAACGGTCCTTACACACGTGTGTCCTGTAATCTGTCTCACTTCTTCTGTCTTTACACAGAATTTCTATCCACGTGGTGTTCCATTTTGAATATTTTTTCTATGCACTCGTCCAGACTCTCTCGCCTCGCGCATGATTAGAAGCGACGCGATCCTGATGAGACGCAGGATGTTCCAGCCATCAGAGGAGAGACAATGAAGACAGCTCTGAGCTGCACGGACGCCGCTCTCCCACCGAAGCCCTTTCAGAAGCTCCGTAATGAAGCCCTTGAATGTGTGAGATGGTGTGAGTACAGGATGCGGGAGGAAGATGACGAGTGTGTCGTGCTCAGTAATAAACATGCTCCAGGGGCTTTCAGTGGAAGTCGAGCTGGGAAGTGAACTCCACAGGGATAAAAGCATCTCTAATCAGGAAAATAAAAAAATAAACAGGGGAGCGCTGGCTTCTTGCTGTCATCCTCCGTGAACGTTGTCCTATCAGAACTCGCTCAGTGAAAATGTGCTTTTTATGCATTACAGGTTTGATGAAAATAAATGTGGAAAACTCAATTTCAGATAACATGATTGCAGGCTAGCCGTGCCCTCCTCCTTTAATGCGACAGTGAGTGTGCTGAACCAAACCACCGTTTTTTTCCTCCATGTGTCCTCTTATGCCCTTTTCTCCTCCGTCCACTGTTCCTTCAAGACGTTGTAGATGACGTTTGTCCAAATGCCACCCTCTCTGCAAGTTCATTAGCCTCACCTCGTAGTATTTTCCACTGGTGTAACTTGAAACATTCTCTAATTAACCTATAATAACCTGTCCTTTTTTAAAGCAAAATCAATTTACATATTCTTTCCGGAAGGCTCATGTTATCTGAAATGAAATCTTCAAGATGGCAGCTGCCCACCTTCCCCAGCTTCCCCAGCTTCCCCACTTATCCCCACCTTCCCCACCTTCCCCACTTATCCCCACCTTCCCCACCTTCCCCACCTTCCCCAGCTTCCCCACTTATCCCCACCTTCCCCACCTTCCCCACTTATCCCCACCTTCCCCACTTATCCCCACCTTCCCCACCTTCCCCAGCTTTCCCACCTTCCCCACTTATCCCCACCTTCCCCACCTTCCCCACCTTCCCCACTTATCCCCACCTTCCCCACCTTCCCCAGCTTCCCCACTTATCCCCACCTTCCCCAGCTTCCTCAGCTTCCCCACTTATCCCCACCTTCCCCACCTTCTCCACCTTCCCCACTTATCCCCAGCTTTCCCACCTTCCCCACTTATCCCCAGCTTCCCCACTTATCCCCACCTTCCCCACTTTCCGCACCTTCCCCACTTATCCCCACCTTCCCCACCTTCCCCAGCTTTCCCACCTTCCCCACTTATCCCCAGCTTTCCCACCTTCCCCACTTATCCCCACCTTCCCCAGCTTCCCCACCTTCCCCACCTTCCCCACTTTCCCCACCTTCCCCACTTATCCCCAGCTTCCCCACTTTCCCCACCTTCCCCAGCTTCCCCACCTTCCCCACTTATCCCCAGCTTCCCCACCTTCCCCACTTATCCCCACCTTCCCCACTTTCCCCACCTTCCCCAGCTTCCCCACCTTCCCCACCTTCCCCACTTATCCCCACCTTCCCCACCTTCCCCAGCCTCCCCACCTTCCCCAGCTTTCGCTCGGAGACCTGCGGGACCGCGGCCTACCGCCGGCCTTTCTGAGTATTTAATGTTCACAGGAAGCGAATGAGACACTGAATGTGAAAGAGTAATGTGTGTCTTGCGGGACCAGGTCAGAATACTGAGCGACTCGGCGTGATGAGAGCCAGGTCTCAGTGCCGCACCTGCCGGCTCGTCACTCCACTTCCAGAATAATACGATTAAACCCAACACAAGGGGATGTTAAGAGACAGAGAGATGGTTTTCTCTTCCACACCCTCACCGGTATATTCATATTCACACACGCACTCGGTGCAGATCCTGTAATTGGGTTCGATTTTATATAATTATTATGATTTCAAGTTTAAATCAATTATTTAAACAATGTAATGAACACTTACTCAGGTGATGACTTGAAAGTAAGCAGTGGCTGAGCTTCATTACTGGACAATTTAATAATTTAGCTCTTTCACCGTTTAGTCACCATTTCAGCTCTCTTTGCCTTTTATGGAGTTTCGTGGGCGTGGCTAAATGTAAATGTGCAGTGCTCATGCTTGGTAATTACAACTGATTGCCATTTATCAACACACACGTGAGCAGGAAGGAAATCACCACCTTTTTTTTTTTGAAGTGGCGTGAATTTTTAGTTCAGTTTGGCCACGAACTAAAGCATTTACACACAACTTTATTAACAGATCGTTAAGTCTCTGAACTCATTTTTGGAATATGTAACTGAATGTAAATACCCTTAGTTTTCAGTTTCTTGTCAAAACATAAATGCAAAAGTCACAAGAACGACAAATCTTTTGACTTTTGAGATGGAGGTGCTGAGTAATGAAGTAGCTCCAAGAGAAACATTTTACTCTTTACATCTTTCATTAGTAATAACCTCCTGGCAGAGGCACTCAAGACCTTACAGTTGTAGCTGACCTTTTGGGCAAAAATGAGCTAACATTTCATATGAATATGAATATATTATTTGCATATGTTGTGCATCTAAATATTGCTTTTTTTGCTTTGTTTTTAATTAATGAATTATTAGTTGAAAAGTTGCATCTGCTTTCATCTTACTGAGGTGAAACATTGTGGGTCCTAAAATCAGAAAACTGTCAGGATAAAGCTTCCTGTATCTATCTATATCTGTACAATAGATCGTTTACACAATGTCTAGTACTTATATCTATTTAAAATTTATTTTATTTCATTATTACATTACATAAGGAATGTATATAGTATATGTGCATATATACTTTATTTATATATATATATATATGTATATAGACATATATACAGTTCAGTGCACATGTCTTAGAGACACGCTTATTTTTTTATGAATATAAAAATGTTTTAAACATGCAATACTGCAGTATTAAAGTTGGCTAGACTCTCACAGCATTGCTACACACAGTGAAAACTCCAGCAGGCCATTTTAAATGTGGGAGTAGTGAAACACCCACTCTTTATCTCAGCTGCCTGCACTTCTCCACTTCGGAGAGAGAGCGCAGTACAAATAACCATGGATACTCTTTTTGTTCTTCTTCTCCGTTTTTTTTTTTTTTTTTTTTTTTTTACATAATAACTTCCCACCTAATTCCATCAGCCACCAATTTCCATTGTAAAGTTTCAGGGTCCTTTCTATCCTAAACTCAAGCCAAAAAAACTGAATACAGTCCAAAATTACTGCAGAAAGCTTTCTAGATACTGAGCTTAACCTTTCACGAGGAAATTCTAATCCCAGTTTCCAATAATGAGAAGATCCAGCAACCTTAAGAGTTTCCAGAATATACGCAAAAAACCTTTCAGGCCTATCAGTCCTTGTGTCGAGTCCGAATCCGAGAGAAATCGATTCTTTGATTTGTTTCACGCTGCATGCAATGAAACCTAACAAAAAGCTGTGAAACACTGCCTGAGGTGTGTGTGGGAGTGAAAACGTAAAACTCTTAAAACTCGTAAAACTCTTTCATTCATTGGTCAGAAGTTCAGCGATGGAAAAAGTTAAACAATCCTTTACCAAGTGTGTGTAGAAATCCAAAAAAAAATAAAAATCACCTGAGCACGGAGACACACTGTAAATTAAACAATAGATAATTATAAAAATAACGAGTTTAAAATGGTTTGTTTGTTTATTTTATTTTATTTTTTGTTGTTAACAGGGCAAAATCTGCACGGCATTTCGTTCGCTCCGAATTTTTACTAGCTGCGACACACAGAATCCTAAAAGTTCGTTCTTGGCCTTTAGAAGAGTCAACACTGATTTGAACTTAATTTGTCAAACTAGATACGTGTTTTCTTCCTGCGCATCTGTAGAAAGAGTTTAAAATGTTGAAACAGTCAAGAGCCTGAAGAAACATGGCGTAATTAATCTGTTTACTCTATAATCATCGGTAAACTCTGAGCTCTCCAGGCACCGAAATCAGAACTGTGCTCAATAAGCGATGTAGTATACACACACCCTGCAGCCTGAACACACACACACACACACACACACACACACACACACACCCTAAACTCACGGAGTGTGACTTTCAAATGGAAGCCTAATGCCAAAATGGTGGTGTAGTGATTACATGGGACTTCATAAGAATGCTGTTCATGCTCTGAAGTTCAGGCTGCATGCAGAAATATGGCTAAGTGATGAATAAAAGACGACGCACTGTGATGGTGATGGAGCGGAATTGCAGTAGTGTCAGAGCTGCTGTTGTTCATGTCTGAGTACCATAAAAAAGCAGTCTTACCCTGGGTTTGTTGTGCTTTCTGAGATGCTTCACATGCTATAAAATGAGCAACAAAATTAGAACGATGTCCTTTGCTAATTCACAAAACTTTACCAATAAACCAAAGAGGATTGAGGAGCAGGCACTTGTTCAGGGTTGGCAAATTAACTCCAAAAGTTACGGCAATAGTTTCAGTACATGAGGAAAGTTCCTGGTATTCAGAGTCGGGTTACGCACGTACTTCTGCCGAGTTTCTGAGCCCCGCATTCGGATTATTGAAATCACCTGCGTTTAGTTCCCACCTCCGAGGCTTCCAGATTTTTTTCTTATGTAGAAACACCAGAGACGGGGTTTTTCAACGGCGTCTAGACCACCAACTTTAAACACAAACATTCACCTTTAAAAATGAAAAAATAATCAGGAATAGAAAATACAGTCTGAAGAAAGAAGTTATGTTTTGTTTTTCTTTGCTGTCAAATATATGATGCAACATAAAAGCAAGAAAAAAGCAAGTTAAAAAACGAATAATCGACATCACTGATATCTTCACCACCACCATCGTGCCACCATTCTGTTTTTTTTCTTCTACTTCTCCTGTAATGACGATGATCTGGTCCTGTTTTCATCCTGGCTGTTTAAGTCTTACTGTTAACCTGACAGCACGAGGCGACCCTGCCTCTATTTTCCCCACAGGCTCCTAAACATCATCAATTAACCTGCTGTTTGTTCATCACTCCTTTCTCTCCTTCTGCTATGAAGAGGTTCTCATGGCAACATGGCAGAATGACAGGCAGCTGTACAGCAAGCGCTGAGCTTCTGATGATGCGCCAGAGAGAGACGCGAAAGGTCAAAAGGTGATGCATGATGCGCGCTGTTTTAAAGCGACAAAAGAATCACATATGACTGTATTTTTTTTTTATACATCTGAAAGGTTACAGTAGAAACAAAGGTTAAGTCTGCACTGGAGAGGAATCTTAAAGATTGCGCTGTCTGACATCGCGACAAAAAAACTCTAATCTCAATGATGGATGCTGCCTAATGCCAGGGATTATGAAGTCGTGCCTTCGCTTCGTGAGCACGGAGATAAATAAAGCAATATTTGAAAACAGTTTTCCATCCAGCTGCAGTGTTACGAAAGTGTTGACATTTAAGTAAATAGCTGTCGGTCTGTTTGTTTCTGGAGACGAGTATATTCTCTTTCATTAGCTGGAAATCATCCCAGTCCTGGATTTAAATGCCGTTTAGAGTTTTATGGTCAATTTCACATGGAGTTATTAAGACGAACAATGACAAAACACTCCTCGTGCGTTGACAAAAAGAAACCGCCTACGACATTTCGCTCTCGACTACTTTTGAAGAGTAAAATCTCAACGCACACGGGTTGCGTCTGTAACGTTTAGATTATAACTCGCTGAAAAACGTTAACCTCTGCACACGCTGTTCAGCACTGAGCGAAGTCCTTCAACAACATTTCCACTGCGTTAGCTATATATATATATATATATAGTGCTGTGCAAAAGTCTTGGCACCCCCCCTTTTTTTTTTTTTTTTTTTTTTTTTTAGTACAAACTTTGTTATAGATGTTTATTTTCTGGCTTCTACATTATTGATTCAGTACAAAAACATTTCAGATTCCAAACATTAGTTTTCCAGCACAAAATGAAATGTTCCAGAAAAATGTTTGTATGTCAGTAAAGAAAGCAGCAGATTCCATAAGAGAGACTTTTCAGATAAAAACATAATGAAGGCTGCTGGGTTTCGCTGCAGAAATAAGAAGCGAGTCGACAGTCAAAGTCTCCAGAAGAACTGTGGCTGCTTCTGCAAGATGCTCAGTAACACTTCCAGCTCATTTCCTTATAAAACTGCACACACTGCACCTCAGATACTGCTTTATTTATTTAAAGTGAAGGATCGTCACATTAAATACTGACTTTATTTCATTTATTACTGTTTACTGCTCTTTATAGGATTTTTTTAATGTAGAAACATTTAGTTTCATTATTTTTGAAGGCGTCTTTACTCTACAGCATTTCTTTACATGTGCTTGAGACTTTTGCACTGAACTCTGTGTGTGTGTGTGTGTGTGTGTGTGTGTATATATATATATATATATTTATATAAAACCGAGAATGAGATCTGCACATATGTTTATATAGCCACAATTTGCTTCGTTGTACTGTCACTTCTTGTTTTTATACTTGTTGTGCTATTGTGTATTAATGACTAACACATGATATTGACACATTTCTTAGCCACATCAGCCTGTCTGTGAAATGCATCAACCCGATTCTTCAGTTTCCTCCAGAAAACATGCCTGTGGGTGGATTGAGTTCGCTAAATTGCCCCTGGGTGTGATTGTGTATAGCGTCCCATCCAGTGTGTATTCCCGCCTCACACCCGGCGTTCCCGGGATAGACTCCGGATCCACCTCCACTCTGAGCAGGATAAAGCGCTTACTGAAGGTCGTGTTTAAATCCCAGCACTACTCCACAAACCCTTAACTCTTACCTCCTGAGCTGTGACTGAATTCTGCTTCACTTCTGCTTCCTGTCTGAAGTATACTGGAGTTCGACTTGTTTTAAAAAAAAGGAAATATACACAACTGTCTTCATTTTAAATAGATCAGAATCATTCGGTACTGGTTTTAGATCCGTACAGAAATTAAAATAAAACACTCAGTAGTAGACTCCGGCTCTCACGCCTTCCTCCAGGTGTGGAGGTTTTATTAGCGTTGTATGGTAGTGATATAAAACGAACGAGAGTGTAACCTCTTCATCTTTCCCTCGGACTCGGACTCGTATGCGTGGGCCGTCTTGTGCGTTAAACAGTGAAGGAGACTTCCTCGCAGGTCTTCAAAGAGAACGCCTGAGGAATCCAGATAAAGGGCACGTGGACGCTTGTTTAATATCGTCTCGTATTCGTGAAACAGACGTGACGGAGAGCTCGTGATGCGTTGACTGTGGGCGGATCTACAAATACACACACACACACGCGGGGTATATATATGTGTGTGTGTGTGTGTGTGTGTAGATATCAAGAGGAACAAAAACATCAAATAAACGTATATGTCATATCCAGTGTAATTATGTTTTAGAGCCGTGCCGCTGCCTGATCCCTTCTTCATTATGTCTCTTTGGTTTAAAAAGACTTCACATTGATGTGAGTGAATTCATGACACGTTCTTATTGTACACAACGAAGGTGAGGAGAATTTATTCTGAAATGTTAGTCACATCCGTGATTGCTTCTAAATATAAATATTCATTCTTTTATTCAATCTTTCATTGGTGCATGTATTGATTTATTAACAGTGCAAAAGACACTGGCCTTTACAGCTTTATTAGTTAGACGTCTCGTTATATTAAAGCGGAAACATGTTTCACCCCTAAACGTGAAACGTGGATTAAAGACGTGTTTACTCGTATAAAGCTCGAAAAAAAAATTGATTTTCTCTCAACGGCTCCTTAAAGACATTTGATAATATATGGCGTCCCTTTTTTTAACTTGTAGCGAACATTTATGTAATCTCTACACACGTTATTCCACGGAAGAAAAATTCAATAAAGAAATTTTTTTAAAAAATGCTGGTCAGTAAATAAATAAATAAATAAATAAACGGATGTTCGCAGCATGCGGTTAGTGCTTGTCGTTCATTTTCCTGATGGTGACGGTGGGATTATGAACCTGGGAGCGTTAATAAGAATAATAACGCCCTTGGCCTAGCAGATGAAGTAGCACTTGATGCTTTGCTCATATGCTAATGATTGTTTTCCACGCGCACTACAAGCCGTAATTGAAAAGTGCAGAGGACAAATCAAGCCGCTAATCACGACAGGAATGACCTCGCTCTCTCGCTAAACTGTTTGTGGTGTGCGAATGGAAGAGGAATAAATATATAAATAAAATGAGCAATGCCTGGAGAGGCGTTTGTTTTCAGAGGGCGGTACCTCCAACGACTTAGCATTAGCATTAGGTCTTTGGTATGAAAATCAGCTCGATTAGCATAAACATGGAAGCACTCAGGAACGCTGTGGGGAAAATGGAGATGTAACAGGAAGTAAAGAGACTGGAGGCTCATTTATTTTTAACTTTGATGTTTTTTTTTTTTCTTCTCTGTCGTCTTTTGCGTGGCTTTGTTAGCATGGCTGTTTGTGGTCGTGCTTGTCTCGCACCTCGCTAAAAGCTTTGTGAGATGCCTCTAATAAGTACCCGCTGGTGTGACGAGACAGTCGGCGTCTTAATTGCGTGGTGTGATCGTTAGGCCATGCATCTGATAATTGGAAGCATTTGGCTGCTACAGAGGCGTAATTTACAGCGATATTCTCAGCACCTCCATCATGCACTCGGGCTTTCAGTTTGTTTATCGCTCACTCTTCGCTAATAACAGGACTGTGTGCCGTTCTTTCACGCACATACGTATTGATTTTACGCCTCAACTGTGACGTCCTTAATTCTCAGAGCAGTGACTTAAGGATTCTGACAGGAACACAATTCCATCACAGGTGTGGATTAAAAAATAAATCAATTAGCTAGGCTATGTGCAGCACAGTCTTGTTTTGTGCACGGAAAACTAACAGACGCTTAAAAAGTGGTAGCTATTGTAATATATAACGTATGGCTAGCTAGCTAACATGGTAAGCGCATTAATTCAGACGATGATGTGCTTCTGTTTTGGTCCTGCCTCCTCCCCCCACCGTCCTGCCATTGCTTTGTTATCTGATTGTGTTCACCTGGTCCGTGTTACTCCTTGATTTGTTTGTCTATTTAAACCCCGATGTTTCTTGGTAGCATTGCGACGTCTTTTGTATCGTTAAGTCCAAGCCTTGTTTACAAATTCCTCGTTTCGTGTGTTTCTTTGTCGTTTCGTCAGGTTTACCATGTTTATGATTATGGATTTATAAACCTGTCTTCTCCACTGCGCAATATTCTGACTACTATTTCTGGATTTTCCCCAATTATTATTGAGTTATTATTATTTCGCTCGGTTAATGTTAGCTATTAATGTACAGTGAGCTAGTTCAGGTAGTTAAGTGTTTTAATACAGAGTAAGAGAAACGAACGAGTTTATGATCATGTAGCGCATCATGTTTGCGAATGCTGTGAGTAAACAGCAGAGTTATGCGACGGCTTTGCACTCGGGTTCGTCAGTGTTTCCACAAACCTTCCTGATTCTGAATTATGTTTAAACACACACACACACACACACACAACAAATGTAAACTTGCTGTGAAAGTCAATAAGGAGTTGGCTTTGCTTTCTTTCTCTGGTTGTTGAAGCTCCTTGTCCACTGGGAAACTACGAGTAAAAAACAAATTAACAGTCTAGACACGAAATCTACTCGTCCACTGATGTGTCCACTGCACAAGGAAGTAGAGGAGAAGAAACAGAAAGAGTGACAATTAGAAATCTGAGAATGTCCTGCTTTATCTGTTTTTAGCTTCGGAACCTGCCTGAAACCTTCACAGTCAGACGAAACTCTGAATTGCACAGATCAATCTCTTAAATAATCCGCTTTGCACTGATATCACCTCAGAGAAGGTGCTGCAGAGGAAAGGTTAGCGTGGAGACGGCGTCCAGCGTTACAAAGCAAGCACGCTGCTCATGACATTGTGTTGTGACGCAGTGTGTGTGTGTGTGTGTGTGTGTGAAACACAGTGTGTTTGGGGTGAATTTAGTCCGGGTGATGTATGTAGCTATAACAGTAACGTGTCAGCACCAAGCCGAGGAACGCAGCAGGAAGAAGTGACGTCACTGAAAACTTTTCTTGTTAAGATGCACTGACAAACTAATCAAAGTGTAAACACAGAACAGGTGAACACAATCAGGTAACAAAGCAATGACAGGACTCACGCCTCACAGTTAAACATAACGAGTTTTATATAATATAAATAAAGTTTTCTTATTTTCCGATTACAGTGATTTATTCCTCTATACCACACAGGTTTGCCAACAATTTTTAATTTATTAATGATTAAAGATATAAACAGTCGTTCCCTCACCAGCCTCTGCCAAAAAATAATTAAGCTCCATAACATTAAATGTAAATAAAAACCTTTTTTTTTAAAAAAGTGCAACATTCTTTAATTAACAGAAACTTAAGAACAAATTTATTTTTAAATTAAGATAACAGAGACTGCCTCCACAAATGATTACAACGATACTATTATTTACTCAGTAAAGAGTGATGTCATACATTTTATCCATTTATTGTTTACAATTAGTGTTGTGGAACGCCTGAAAGGATGATAATGCCAAACTGATGTTCTTCTGAGACTGGAGATTCTGAAGAGGAAAATTACATTACGTTAATTTTGTTTAATAATGTTTTTGAAGCGACGGCCAAACGGCCATCGTCATCAGCCTTTATCTGAATTTTTCTTTATTAACATGACAACTTTCTCCATTTAGGTTACATACAGAAAGGCAGATGGAAGTTCTGCTCGAAATGACTGGATGCCAGCCAGGGGTTTACGTCATGTGATGCACAGCCGCCTATCCTGATTGGACGGGAGTGTTTATTTATTTTTTTTCTTAACAAGTAGCTGGACAATGAAGCACAGAAGTAATACAGTCGTGAATTTCCCGTCTCGGTATGAGTCACGGTTCCTGCTGCTTCTACTGTCCCCAGTTTTTGTCTTGTCATTGGTTTGTTGCCCTAATGTGTGCACCTGTACTGTGTTCAGCCCTTAATTAGCTGGTCATTAACCCCGTTGTCTCCTTTCCTCTTGTCTTCGGCCGCTTGTTATCAGAGATCCTCCTACTCTACCTTCCTGTTTTTTCATTACTGCAGCGTCCTTATCCAACAGTAATGAGATCAAAGCACCTCTCCATTATCACTCACACACTGAGCCAATCACTGCTCTCATCTCCAGGCGCGTGTGTGTGTGTGTGTGTGTGTGTGTGTGTCAGCTGAGAGCAGGTCGTGTTACAGTAACATCAGCTTACATGATGATTCATCTGCAGAATTACTGTGTTTACACACTCGCTCTGCAGCACGGCTGCGACTAAACGCTGATTTATCTGTACTGACGTTCAGAACGTTTCTCCTTTCGTAGCGCCAGATATTAGCTAGCTAATTTACCACGATACGTTAACGGTAGCTCGGTGATCGACGTCCCATTTTCTCAAGAATATTTAGCCTCTTTATTTTCTAATTAACTTTCAGAAGCATTCAACATGATGAGCTCTGCTTCTGAATATTAATGAGCATGTACACTGTACGTATACGTAAGGAATAAAACACCGCGTGTCATGCTGTTATATGAAAATAATCAACAATAAGGTTTAATCCAAAAAATATATATTAAGTGTTATTATTTCAGATGACTTAAAAAAAATTCAAATGTCCTATTTTTCTATTTAATTAATTAATTAATTAGTTAGTTTATTTTGGAGCAAGTAGCCTCACTTCCTGTGTCATTACTCCACTTCTCCTCACTATCATCCACCTTTTCACTGAGATCTACAGGAAAAGCCAATAACGTCCTCTTCAAACCCGAGACATTAAACACTTCTGCGTCCATGTTCGGAATAAACGACGTAAACCGCATGATTATAACTGCTGCGTAACAGAAGTCTTAATCGGAAATTAAATCTGTAATAATAATAATAATAATTACTGATAAATAGTATTAATATAAATAGACAGGAATTAATTAGTAATAATTAATACGTTAATACGCTTTTATTTAAATACTCAAAAATACACAAATAAATAAATTAATAAAATAGAGATCAAAGGTACATTGCTATATTTTAGAGAGTTCTAGCATACTTTATATATTTTATACATATATTTTAGCATACTTCCATTCCATAACCTTTTTTTTTTCCTCTGTAGGATCGTGATGTACCGAATGAAGAGCGGTATAAATTCTATCCCAGGACTGAATGGTGTTTCAGGTTATTTTTAGCCACAGGAATGATAAAGGAAGCCTTTGTGCTGCGCTCGAGCCTCAGAGAGACTCAACCTGGTGACATTTAAGCGTGTTGTCCTGCAAAATGGCCGCCATGTATCAGAGAGACGGAAGAGTGCGCTTTATCAGAGCCTGAGTTACTCTCCTAACTTGGTTCTTTGCTTATGAACCTGGACGTAAAGGCTAAAGTTGTAAAAGTGTTGAGCAATGCCGGCGTGATTGATGTGACATTTACACGAGCTTAGCGTCAATGAAACCGATGCATATTTTGTCAGCTGACCTTTCAGGGAGAATTTAGTTTTATAAATATTTCAAAAAATAAGATACGCATGTACTTTCACTTGCACAGTACAGATTATGGAGATTATGGCTGTGACATCACACGGACAGAGTTTATATATAAGTGTTTATAATATATACTGTATATTTATATATTTATCCTGAATTCTTCTTCACACCTGCTCTGATTTCACCTCCTTCAGCTTCGGGAGAACGTCCTGTTGTGATCTACGCTTTAGTTGCAATAATTATTTAAGTACACTGCTAATTGTTGAGGAAATGAGTATAAGAAAAGTATTGCTCTTATAACACAGCAACTTGTGTTATAAGCAACACGAACCGGAGCTGAGAGTGAGACACGGATAAAAGATACGAGTTCCTTAAAAATGACTTTATGACTTTTTTTTTTATCTCCGTGTCCGTAACGTTAGAGTTCTACGGTAAGGTTGACATTTGCATGCTATTGGCCTGTTATGTGTGCTGTTAATAATCTGGATAAACACATAGAGAAGGAGAAATATTAATATATATGTGACCTGAGAACATGAAGAACATGTACTGAAGACGTCTCTTATCTCTAACAGAAAGACAAACAAACTCTGGAGGCATTTTCATGATTGAATAAAAAGTAACCAAAGATGGCCGACGAGAAAGTGTGGATCAGAAATTGAGAGAAATCTGTGATTAAAGTCACAGCTACAGATGGAGAAACGTAAAGGAATCATGCTAATGGACGAAAAAAAAAAACTCTCTAGGCTGAAATCACACAGGGTACGAGGAAGAGAGAGGAAGATAAGAGCAATGCATCATGGGTAGCAGGAGAAACGTGAGGAAAGAGCTTAAATATTAAAGATTTGGAAAATGGATTTTTAGATATGAGATGAAATTCAATATACCTGAAGAGCAAAAGAGAAAGTTTTTGTAGAAAGTTTTCTGAAATCACCTACAAATTTAAATATTGGGATTGAACCGTAGCCGCGTGTTCTTTCTCATGTTCGTCCCGAGTTTATTTTTAGGCAAACGCTCCGTCTCTCTCTCTCTCTCTCTCTCTCTCTCTCTCTCTCTCTCTCTCTCTCTCGCACTTCCTCACGTCCATCATTCAGCTCATGATTCAGAACCAGTTTTAATCAGCAGCCACTTCGGACACGTCGGGCCCCGAAAAAGAGGTCAGGAATTAATTCCCCTGACGGCTCGCGGTGTGAAGTGATGCATGAAGCTGCTGCGCACACATGGGCATTCAGAACCACACACACACACACACACACACACACACACACACACAGAGCGAGGCGGTTTAAACCACAGCAGCCTCATAAAGATCAGTGGAGCTTTCTCTCTCTGATGAACTGTCCTCCATTGTTTCCATTTTTATTAAGTGAAGGCAGGAAGCTGAGCCAGACTCGTGCAGTGTGAGTGATCTGCAGCACCGGGCTGTTAGATCATCACACAGAAAAAATCAGATCAATCTCCAAAAAAAAGCAGCGATCCAGCTGCCACGCCGTCAGCGCAGAGCAGCGCTGCACATACACATGCAAAAGCGTTTCGTCTTTGTTTTGTTTTGGTAAGCCATACCTTAGATTGCAATTATAATGGCCACTGTCCAACTCACCAGACTGATACAATTGGCTTAACCCAACCGTCTGCTAGCTGCCTAGAGTCGTCACCTAGGGTACATAGCATTGAGACTGTGTCTGTTCCCCGTGCTGTATTAAAATTAAGAAAGAATAAAGTCTGTTTTAGCAATTTAATAAACATACCTACATTAGATAATAATACTGAGAGTGCAGCCTGCACCTCTACTCTAAAGCTAGGTTTGCTAAATATCAGATCTCTTGAGTCTAAAACGCTCTTAGTTAATGAACTGATCACGGACCAGGAGTATGACGCGTTATGTTTAACAGAAACATGGATTAGGCAGAACAATTATGTTGCATTAAATGAAGCTAGTCCGCCCGCTTATAGCTACATACATCAGCCTCGTTTAACCGGTAGAGGAGGAGGCGTCGCAGTTATTCATAAGGATAATCTGACCATCATACAGAAACTAGGACAAAACTTTAATTCATTTGAAGCACTTTATAGTAACATAAGTGCAGTCGCTAATGATAAGTCATCACAGTCCCTTCCGTTAGTTATTATCTACAGACCCCCAGGACCGTACTCTGAATTTCTTAGTGAATTTACAGATTTCCTATCAAACCTAGTTGTTTCTGTGGACCGAGCGATAATTACTGGAGACTTTAACATTCATTTTGAGAATATAGGCAACCCGCTGAAGATAGCGTTTACATCCATACTTGACTCATTGGGAGTCAATCAGTGTGTTGTAGGATCCACACATAAAGCAGGTCATACGTTAGACTTAATATTATCTCTTGGAGTTAATATAACAGATATAGTGATAATCCCGCAGTCTGAGGCAATATCAGATCACAGTCTGATTTCGTTTTGTGTGCGTCACAGTAGCATTGTACACACAGAACCGCGCTACCGATTTAGCCGTACAATAACACCTGCGACCGCGCAGAGCTTTATTAATCACCTACCAGAATTATCCGCTAGTATAGGGTCACCTTCAGACCCTTTAGAACTCGAACAGGCGACAGAATTTTTAGAGTCGACATTCCGCTGTACCTTAGATAATGTAGCCCCACTTAGAAGAAAAACAATTAAAGATAAGAAACTCGCTCCGTGGTATAGTGACCACACCCGCTCTCTAAAACAGAACGCCCGAAAGCTAGAGCGTAAATGGCACCAGACCAAACTCCTAGCATTTAAAATAGCATGGAAAGACAGTATTTTAGCCTATAAAAAAGCTCTAAGGCAAGCTAGGTCCACTTACTTATCAACGCTTATAGAAAATAATAAAAGTAATCCTAAATTCTTATTTAACACCATAGCAGAATTAACTAGGAATAAGACATCGACAGAAATTTCCACAATAACAGCATACAAAAGTAATGATTTCATGAAATTCTTTGATAGCAAAATTAAAAACATTAGGCAGGAGATACAGGCCCAAAGTCCAAATTATACAATAGACTGGGAGGATAGACTAACCATAGATCAGAGCTTAGAAAGTTTTACTCCTCTTGAAGAGAATGATTTAATCTCGCTCATCTCTTCTGCTAAATCATCAACCTGTCTATTAGACTCGGTACCAACACGTCTTCTTAAGCAAATAGTTGGAACCGTAACTGAACCCCTGCTTAAAATAGTTAACTCCTCACTGAGCAATGGGTACGTTCCAAAATCACTTAAATTAGCTGTTATTAAACCACTAGTGAAGAAACCAGACCTTGACCCTAACAACTTAACTAACTATAGGCCGATTTCAAACCTTCCCTTTCTATCTAAAATATTAGAGAAAGTAGTAGCGCAGCAGCTAATTTCATATCTACAAAGTAATAATATCTATGAACTTTATCAGTCAGGTTTCAGGCCCCACCACAGCACAGAGACAGCATTAGTCAAAGTAGTCAATGACTTGCTATTAGCCTCTGATCGGGGTTGCATTAGTTTATTAATTTTACTCGACCTTAGCGCAGCGTTCGACACTATCGACCATAATATCCTTCTTCACAGACTGGAAAAGGTCGTAGGAATTAAGGGCTCAGCCCTCGACTGGTTTAGATCTTATTTAACCGATCGCTATCAGTTTGTAGATTTAAACGGTGACCACTCAGCACGTTATCGAGTAGAATATGGCGTTCCGCAGGGTTCAGTCTTAGGCCCACTGCTTTTCACGTTATACATGCTCCCTTTAGGTAACATAATCCGTAAACATAATATTAGCTTCCATTGTTATGCTGATGACACACAGTTATACGTCTCAGCTAGGCCAGATGAGAATAGCCAGTTAAAGAAAGTTGAGGCATGTGCGATAGACATAAGAGACTGGATGCTAAGCAACTTTCTCCTGCTAAACCCAGAAAAAACAGAGGTTCTGGTACTGGGACCACAAGCCGCTAGAAGTAAGTTTAGAGATCACACTGTTACTTTAGATGGTCTCTCTGTTTCAAGTAGTCTAACAGTAAAAGATCTCGGTGTGATTATAGACTCTAATCTCTCATTTGAGGCGCATGTAGATAATGTAAGCAGGTTAGCATTTTTCCACCTCAGAAATATTGCTAAGATTAGAAATATACTTTCGCTAAGTGATGCTGAAACACTAGTCCATGCATTTATCACGTCCAGATTAGATTACTGTAATGCTTTACTATCTGGATGCTCATCTAGATGCATAAATAAGCTTCAGATAGTTCAGAACGCAGCAGCGAGGGTCCTGACTAGGACTAGGAAGTATGAGCATATCACGCCAGTCTTATCTACATTACACTGGCTCCCAGTAAGATTCCGCATCGATTTTAAAATATTACTCCTAACCTATAAAGCATTAAACGGTCTCGCTCCGCAGTATTTAAGCGATATGTTAGTACCTTACGTTCCGCCGCGCCTACTTCGCTCTAAGGATGCAGGCTGTCTATCAGTACCACGCATTGCCAAAACCACGGCAGGGGGCAGAGCTTTCTCTTACCAAGCCCCAAAATTATGGAATAGTCTCCCAGTTAATGTACGTGAAGCAGACACGGTCTCAGTGTTTAAGTCGAGGTTGAAGACTTATTTATTTAACCTAGCATTTAGCGACTAGTGTTTTTATCAAAGGAGTAGATCTGGGGGACTCGTGGATGTTGAGTTTTATCTCCACACAGTGACTGTGAGTGTACCTAACCACTTTCCTTCTCCTTCTGCCGAGCTACACTCCTGAGCTGCCGGTGATCCAGACCTCCCCCCCTTCACTCTGGACCTGTCCACCGGCAATGCTTCATACTGCCACGAAAACGCTTCAGCTGTTTTCCATGGACTACACCAACACACATTGTGCTCACACACACGCACACTACAGTGTAAACCCATATGAGGATGGGTTCTCTGTTGAGCCTGGTTCCTCTCAAGGTTTCTTCCTATCACCATCTCAGGGAGTTTTTCCTTGCCACCGTCGCCCTGCTTGCTCATCTGAGACGGCACACACACACACTTCACTTTACTTTTGTTTGTGTAAAGCTGCT
>NC_069721.1:507500-518873 GCF_027358585.1 Pangasianodon hypophthalmus
ATTTGCATCCACGTAGCTCGTCATATCGTAGTGTTAACGGCGAGGGAGAGGGAGCTCGATGAGGGAAGGAAAGCTCGGGAAGCTGAGCTTCATTCTCCAGACCGTGAGCCAACGAGCAGAGCAGAGAGCGCGACCGCCGAGGAATATCGCTGTTCGGAATTCTGACGATTTCCAACTTTACACCAACCAACCAAGCTCAGAATACAGCAGTGATGAATTAGCATATCATAATTAGCCTAATGTGAAAATGATCACGCCATTTAGACGCTTTACTGTCTACTTCACAGCATCTGCTACATCACACAAACAAAACATTTTTATCTCACGCAGCGTTCCTTTGCCCGCTGTAGCGTGTGAGAATCCAGTCTTTCTATTTTTCTTTCATATTTATTTCAAAGTTAGCACTGTCAGAGGATTCGGTGAGGAAAAAACAGTCTGTAATCTGAAAACGTCTCTGTTTAGCCGTCAGAAGGTTTGATGATATTAGATAAATCCAATCTAAAGACACAGAAAAGAACATTTTCTAATAAATATGTAACAAATACAAAGAAAATCACCAGATCCAGATCCAGACAGGAATACTGTCGTTTTTTATTAAGGGCGTGTGTGTGTTCAGTAACTCTGTTTGTGTGTGTTCAGTAACGCTGTGTGTGTGTGTGTTCAGTAACGCTGTGTGTGTGTGTTCAGTAACGCTGTGTGTGTGTGTGTTCAGTAAGGGCATGTGTGTGTTCAGTAACGCTGTGTGTGTTCAGTAAGGGCATGTGTGTGTGTTCAGTAAGGGCATGTGTGTGTTCAGTAACTCTGTGTGTGTGTGTTCAGTAACGCTGTGTGTGTGTGTTCAGTAAGGGCATGTGTGTGTTCAGTAACGCTGTGTGTATTCAGTAAGGGTGTGTGTGTGTTCAGTAAGGGCGTGTGTGTGTTCAGTAAGGGCATGTGTGTGTTCAGTAACGCTGTGTGTATTCAGTAAGGGTGTGTGTGTGTTCAGTAAGGGCGTGTGTGTGTTCAGTAACGCTGTGTGTGTGTTCAGTAAGGGCATGTGTGTGTTCAGTAAAGGGCGTGTGTGTGTGTTCAGTAATGCTGTGTGTGTGTGTTCAGTAAAGGGCTTGTGTGTGTGTTCAGTAAAGGGTGTGTGTGTGTTCAGTAACGCTGTGTGTGTGTGTTCAGTAAGGGTGTGTGTGTGTTCAGTAACGCTGTGTGTGTGTGTTCAGTAAGGGCGTGTGTGTGTTCAGTAACGCTGTGTGTGTGTTCAGTAAGGGCATGTGTGTGTTCAGTAACGCTGTGTGTGTGTTCAGTAAGGGCATGTGTGTGTTCAGTAAAGGGCGTGTGTGTGTGTTCAGTAATGCTGTGTGTGTGTGTTCAGTAAAGGGCTTGTGTGTGTGTTCAGTAAAGGGTGTGTGTGTGTTCAGTAACGCTGTGTGTGTGTGTTCAGTAAGGGTGTGTGTGTGTTCAGTAACGCTGTGTGTGTGTGTTCAGTAAGGGTGTTTGTGTGTTCAGTAACGCTGTGTGTGTGTGTTCAGTAAAGGGCGTGTGTGTGTGTTCAGTAAGGGTGTGTGTGTGTGTTCAGTAACGCTGTGTGTGTGTTCAGTAACGCTGTGTGTGTGTTCAGTAAAGGGCGTGTGTGTGTTCAGTAACGCTGTGTGTGTGTTCAGTAACGCTGTGTGTGTGTTCAGTAAGGGCGTGTGTGTGTTCAGTAACGCTGTGTGTGTGTGTTCAGTAAGGGCCTGTGTGTGTTCAGTAAAGGGCGTGTGTGTGTGTTCAGTAAGGGTGTGTGTGTGTTCAGTAAAGGGCGTGTGTGTGTGTTCAGTAAGGGTGTGTGTGTGTTCAGTAAAGGGCGTGTGTGTGTGTTCAGTAAGGGTGTGTGTGTGTTCAGTAAGGGCGTGTGTGTGTTCAGTAACGTTGTGTGTGTTCAGTAACGCTGTGTGTGTGTGTGTGTTCAGTAAGTGTGTGTGTGCGTTCAGTAAAGGGCGTGTGTGTGTTCAGTAACGCTGTGTGTGTGTATGTGTTCAGTAAGGGCGTGTGTGTGTTCAGTAAAGGGCATGTGTGTGTTCAGTAACGCTGCGTGTGTTCAGTAACGCTGTGTGTGTGTGTGTGTTCAGTAACGCTGTGTGTGTGTGTGTGTGTTCAGTAACGCTGTGTGTGTGTGTGTGTGTTCAGTAACGCTGTGTGTGTTCAGTAACGCTGTGTGTGTGTGTGTTCAGTAACGCTGTGTGTGTGTGTTCAGTAACGCTGTGTGTGTGTGTTCAGTAACGCTGTGTGTGTGTGTGTGTTCAGTAACGCTGTGTGTGTGTGTGTTCAGTAAAGGGCGTGTGTGTGTTCAGTAAAGGGCGTGTGTGTGTGTTCAGTAAAGGGCGTGTGTGTGTGTGTTCAGTAAGGGCGTGTGTGTGTTCAGTAACGCTGTGTGTGTTCAGTAACGCTGTGTGTGTGTGTGTGTTCAGTAAAGGGCGCGTGTGTGTGTGTTCAGTAAGGACGTGTGTGTGTGTGTTCAGTAAAGGGCGTGTGTGTGTTCAGTAAGGGCATGTGTGTTCAGTAACGCTGTGTGTGTGTGTGTTCAGTAAGGGCGTGTGTGTGTGTTCAGTAACGCTGTGTGTGTGTTCAGTAGCGCTGTGTGTGTGTTTAGTAACGCTGTGTGTGTGTGTTTAGTAACGCTGTGTGTGTGTGTGTGTGTGTGTGTTCAGTAACGCTGTGTGTGTGTGTTCAGTAAAGGGCGTGTGTGTGTTCAGTAAAGGGTGTGTGTGTGTGTGTGTTCAGTAAGGGTGTGTGTGTGTGTGTTCAGTAAGGGTGTGTGTGTGTTCAGTAACGCTGTGTGTGTGTGTGTGTGTGCTCAGTAAGGGTGTGTGTGTGTTCAGTGAAGGACGTGTGTGTGTGTTCAGTCTGATGGATTAACACGGGATGAGTGTTAATCTCTGTATAAATCACAGACATGGGCGTGTCCTCAGCATGTCCACACTAACCACTCCGTGTGCGCTACACACTCCTCATTTAACACACTGACTGTTCTGATCGTTACTATAAGCGCTTGCTGTAGGGGGCGTGGCCACGCTCGCTCATTAGCAGGTCACATGACCATAACGTGTGTGTAGCGTGTACCTCTAGATTCCACTGTTACGCCAGTCGGAGTGCGCGAGAGTACTTTACGCAAACGCTTCCTGAAAAAACAACGCAAAACCTCTTTCCACGCAGGATTCAACGCAATCTTTACACACACGCGATAAATATCACCTGGAGTTATTCCTTTATAGAAGAGAAAATATGCCGTAATCCGGGCGCGTGCACGCTCAGGCCGGAATCCGCACTGTACTGACGGATTCGGAGTAAAATCCCAGAGATTCTCCGGGAATAATTACATTCCACACCTCCGCATGGAAAACTAATCCCGTCTGAATAGGGCTAATAAAACGCGCAGTGGATATTAACGTACATCCCGCATGTTAGATCCTGTATGGAATTTTTCTTTTTCTTCAGTATGAAGGACAAATCTACAGAATGGATAAATTCTCCGTGTCGCTGGAATCGGGCCGGAGCGATGGAGATCTGTTACTCTAAAACACTCACTGTGATCTTCTCAACGCCGTGGAAACAGAAACATTCGTCTCAAAAGAAATATTTTCTGCTTTATAAACAGAAGTGCGCTTTTTTTTTTTTGGTCTCCCGTGTTCCATCGAGAGTGCTCCAGCCGTATCTGCTGCGTAAGATCCGACACACGTGTGTTAGTTTTTAATAAATAACGATGCGTAACACACCTCACGTGGTGGACAGATCATTTCTGCAGCTTTTCTCTTTTCTTTTGCTTTTTTTTTTACTGTTGGGGAAATGATAGACTGCTTTCTGATGACCTCATTCTGTCCCTGAAGGTCTTTGTATAGAAGATTCTTTGTGTCACACAAGAAGGACTGAAGGACAGAAAAAAAATCAACAAGTCAGATCTTTATTTCAACAGTACGCCGATAAGTGCAGCTGTCAAAGTACAAAGAAATGTAATCGCTACCATCATCATCATCATCATCATCATCGTCATCATCATCAGTCTCCATGTCATTAGCTGTTATCAGAGCATTCATAAAGCACATTCCTTTTTCCCCACGTCTCGGCCATGACAAAGCCTGAAGCTCGACTGCAATTACGAGGAAAATAGCTATCGAGTTAATCTCCATTTCCACCGAGACTTCTGTCCGTTCCAAACACCGCTCGTCTGAAAAACAGCGAGGAGGCAATAACGCCTGTCTGTCAAATCCCGTCCTCAAGAACCCTGAGTCAAACCATCAGAACCGCCGAAATCATCAAAACCATCAAAACTGTCGAAACCATCAAACCATCAAACCATCAAAACTGTCGAAACCATCAAACCATCAAAACATCAAACTGTCAAAACCATCAAACCATCAAACCATCAAAACCATCAAACCATCAAAACTGTCGAAACCATCAAACCATCAAAACCATCAAACCATCAAAACCATCAAACCATCAAACCATCAAAACCGCCGAAACCATCAAACCATCAAAACCATCAAAACCATCAAACTACTATCAACACCATCAAAACCATCAAACCATCAAAACCATCAAACCATCAAACCATCAAACCATCAAAACCATCAAACCATCAAAACTGTCGAAACCATCAAACCATCAAAACCATCAAACCATCAAACCATCAAACCATCAAAACCATCAAACCATCAAAACTGTCGAAACCATCAAACCATCAAAACCATCAAACCATCAAAACTGTCGAAACCATCAAACCATCAAAACCATCGAAACCATAAAAACCATCAAACCATCAAAACCGCCGAAATCATCAAAACCATCAAAACTGTCGAAACCATCAAACCATCAAAACATCAAACTGTCAAAACCATCAAACCATCAAACCATCAAAACCATCAAACCATCAAAACTGTCGAAACCATCAAACCATCAAAACCATCAAACCATCAAAACCATCAAACCATCAAACCATCAAAACCGCCGAAACCATCAAACCATCAAAACCATCAAAACCATCAAACTACTATCAACACCATCAAAACCATCAAACCATCAAAACCATCAAACCATCAAACCATCAAACCATCAAAACCATCAAACCATCAAAACTGTCGAAACCATCAAACCATCAAAACCATCAAACCATCAAAACTGTCGAAACCATCAAAGCATCAAAACTGTCGAAACCATCAAAACCATCAAACCATCAAACTGTCAAAACCATCAAAACCATCAAAACCATCAAACCGTCAAAACCATCAAACCATCAAAACCATCAAACCATCAAACCATCAAACTATCAAAACCATCAAACCATCAAACTATCAAAACCATCAACACCATCAAATGATCAGAATTAACTTTAGTGCTTTAGGCTGTCACCTCTTCCTCTTCCTCCTCCTCCTCCTCCTCATCATCATCAGCCACTCTGCTCAAACAGATCAGCTTCCAAAGCTCCACCCATCATGCTCGTCATCTCTGACATCACTAACCAGCTGAGCCGAGCCTCTGTGTCATATAGCTGCAGTGCATTCTGGGATTTTGTGTCCAACAGACAAAGTCTACGCAGGATTTCTCAGTAATACGACACTGAACTTTGCATCAGAATCACTGAACTCTTCACTACACTGGCCCTAATTCCACAACCACCTGAACAACAACAACAACAACAACAACAACACAACACTCAAACCGGCTTCTAAAGAGCTGTGAAACAATCACTAGCCACTTGCTAAGCACTTAGCCTAGCGCTAATCCTATATCTAACCCTAATCCAGCTAATTAAATGTTTATAGCGTTCATACCTTTTGACGGACAACGCTCGCAGCCACAGAATCCATAAAGCCAAGAATAACAATTCACTTACCTTCTTGAACCGCCTGGAAGGGGTTGTTAGGCTCAATAAATTTTATGGAGTGTGTGATTTTCTCGCTCTGCAAAATGTCATCGTTGAGGCTGAGGTCTGAGATGGCCAGCTGGAAGACCTCGTCATCCCTCGCCGCATTCTCCTCGAAGATGGCACCTTCGGGGGCAAAAGGAAGAGAGAGAGAGGAGGTTTTATTTATTCGCTATTTGCCAGGTCACGACTGAAAATTGAGCCAATCGATTTTTTTGCGCCATTGAGGAAAGCTGTGGAGTTGCAGGCAGCGTGACTCAGCGCTCCTAATTTAATACCTGTAGAGTTATTATAATAAATAACCAAAATGGAGTGTGGAATCTGTTAAAGCTCTGCGGAAACCTCCACCACAGTCCTAACAGCAAACCTGTAGGAGGTGCTACAGCAGAAAGAGCTGGTCCTGTCTCCTCACAGCTCCACGGTTCTGAGTGAGGAGTTCCACGTGTTCTCCTCGTGTGTGTGTGTGTGTGTGTGTGTGTGTGTTTCCTCCGGTTTCTCTGGTTTCCTCCAACCCCCTAAAAACATGCCAGTACACTGTTTCGTGGTCACTGGAGTGCTACCTTCACGTCTACACCTTTTGTACCTTCACGTCTAAAAGGTAGATTCCGTCCTCAAGATCTCGTCCATCTACATTAGAATGTAACAGATACACGCTAATGGTAAAAAGGTGTACTTTTCAGGGTACCGCTCCAACAACAATGCCTCTAGGAATACACTTTTTTTCTGACAGTGTAGGTGGAATAGTGACTCTAAATTGCCTCTAGGTGCGAGTCTGTGTGTAAGATGTCTTACAATGGAATCGTCCCCTGAATTCCTGACCTCATGTGCAGCTAATGATAAATATATTCTGCTGAATGTCACAAGAGTGAAGGTAAAAATAGTGGCACTGTTGTTTGAGGAAAAAAATCTCTTTACATATCTATAATTTACATGAAGGTCTATCAGTTTGGTGGAATTTGTTCATGGAGTTCTTTTTTCTTCAGGACCACAGATAGCGACCGCACATCAAAACTGCAGGTTTCAGCTAAAACGCACAGGTGACATGATCACTGTTAAACAATCAGGTGACAGGATCACGATGAAATGATCAGGTGACAGGATCACGATGAAACGATCAGGTGACATGATCACTGTTAAACAATCAGGTGACAGGATCACGATGAAATGATCAGGTGACAGGATCACGATGAAACGATCAGGTGACAGGATCACGATGAAACGATCAGGTGACAGGATCACGATGAAATGATCAGGTGACATGATCACTATTAAACAATCAGGTAACACGATCACAATGAAATGATCAGGTGACACGATGAAATGATCAGGTGACATGATCACGATGAAATGATCAGGTGACATGATCACGATGAAATGATCAGGTGACACGATCATGATGAAATGATCAGGTGACATGATCACTATTAAACGATCAGGTGACGTGATCACGATGAAATGATCAGGTGACATGATCACTATTAAACGATCAGGTGACGTGATCACGATGAAATGATCAGGTGACATGATCACGATGAAATGATCAGGTGACATGATCACTGTTAAACAATCAGGTGACATGATCACGATGAAACGATCAGGTGACATGATCACTGTTAAACAATCAGGTGACATGATCATGACTTCACTTTGAGCAGGTGGGAAAAAGCAATAAGCCACACTGAACACTGAATATTAAATATTTAAGCTATGCTAACTCATCAGCCTGGATATTCAGGCTAAACAAACGTATTAAATATTGATTATATAAACTAGCTTGTAGCATTGTGATTTTTTTTGTGCTCGTAAGCACAGGGTGGAATGAAAAGCAGTCCCCTCTCAGCCGTTATCCAGGTGGCCGATACGCCGAGTTGATGTATAACCGCAGCGTGAAGCTTATTTAGTGGGGATGGATGTGTCGCATCTGCTCATTCCACCCTTCCAATTACAGGGTTTGGATAGCTGAAGCCTGAGTGAGAAATCACAGCGTCTTCCCTCGAATCGGTTTCCATCGGAGTATCCCTTCTCACGACAGCGCTATTTTTCTTCCCTCCGTTTCTTTAGGGTTTAAACCTGCGTGACAATAAGAGCAGGTGGTGGACTGGACGTGTGAGACGTCAGGGTTCTTCACTACTTATACTGAAATTATATGTGCGTGTGTGTGTGTGTGTGTGACTACATATAGTACTGAAAGCTGAAATAAATTCTCTTCTGCATGTTTTTCAACCACAAGTAAAGTTGTGACATTTTAAATTCGATGAGTTACGATGGAAAAGGGAGAACCACTGCAACCCTCAGCGTCGTCCATGTCAGACTCTCTAGCCTCTTCTCCTGAGGTTAAATTCCCTCACAGTGTTTGGCCTCATCATCGTCTCTAAACATGAAATAATCATTGATTAATACAGTGAGATTTGTTCTCTTGGATAAATTTCTGAACGGAATCCAAAAAAATTTGCCGCGAAAGTCCGTAGCAGGAGTCAAAAGAACAAGAAACAAGGATAATCCTGGAACAAATGAAGAATATCAGGAAACATGGAGGAAAACACGGCTCGGACAGCAAGTTACAAAAACATACACAAAGAAACAGCAGAGTGTAAACAGACACTAATCACGGATTAACACAGAACAGGTGAACACAATAGAGCAGCGAGTCAGGACTGGAACACAAACAAAGGCACACGGGCATGAAAAAAAAACACGTGAATTCGTGACGTTAATTTCACTTAACGTGTCATTCGACTGAGTGTCGCAGCCTCTACGACCTCCAGCTCTGCGGTTCTCAAAGTGGGGTTATGGGGCCCATGAAGCCAGAAGGTCAGCCATTTTCTCATTTTGTCTCATTTTGAGTTTAAATCATAAACTGCTGTTATCAAAGTGATTACGCCTATAAAAAGTTCAGAAAAAAAACCTCTTCAATAATTATTTTATAACAGTTCTTTTATATTCTTGTATTTATACTACATTTGGCTCATTATGTGTACAATCATTTTGTTTTACACATAATTTCTTTTGAATTTTTTATTTCTAATTAAATCTGTACTCAGAAGTCTGTAGAATTTATGTTACAGTTAAAAGGATCTCTGGCTGCAAGAAGGATTAATAAATTAAAAAATATTAATAAAGAAAAGTGGCGAGAGGTTGGTGGAAGACGAGTGAAGCACACAAGCGTTTCTTTTTTCTGATTCGAATGAGTCATGGAGCCTGAAACGAAGCTTGAATCGAGGTCAGATGACTTACGCTCAGGGCCGAACGTATTTCCCAGTGTGCTCTTTCCTGATAACGACTCAGAGTTAATCACCGCTTTGACTTGTTCATCAAAACTTTACAGTAAGCGTACAGTCACGGGAAGCGGTTGTATTATACACGCTCGCCGCACGGTTATAGCAACGTGTTGATCAAACACTTCCAGTACACATGCACTGCACCACGAACGACTCGCCAGCGACCAGACCACAGCACAGAGGAACGGGAAAGGAGGAACTGAGCAGCGACGCACAGCTTTACACATCTACAGTGACGAAATAAACACCAGGCCTTGTGGTTGGAAAATCACAGGTGAATAAATATTACCATTTTTACTGAATCAAATAGAATATGACTCTGTTGAATCATTGCCTGCAATTGTGTGTGTGTGTGTGTGTGTGTGTGGCTTCAAATCCAGCTCCAGTGTATGATCTGTTGAATAGTGAAAGGACAAAAGGACAGACTCTCTCTCTCTCTCTCTCTCTCTTTCTCTCTCTCTTCAGTCCAGGAAGTATTGATGGATGAGCGCTGCAAGATTTATCCGATCTTTTTTTTTTTTCTTATCTGCGGGTTCAAACACTCGCCTGGAAGCTCGGAGAATAAAAATGAGCATCATAGTTCTTTCCCAAAAAAAAAAAAAAAAAAAACCCTTCACAGCACTCACTCTCATACTGTTCACTCGATTCACTGATTCACTGATTCATTGATTCATTGATTCACTGATTCACGAGCCTTTCTTAACATTTCTCTCACGTTGCATACAAAGTTGAAGCTTCTAGCTTGAAAAGAGGAGGAGGGGGGGTCAGTTCTCAGTTCTCAGCCCTCCCACACACACACACACACACACACACACACACACACACACACACTCTTCAGGTCTAGCCAAATCCGAGATCCTTTTCTTTTCGCTCCAACTTCATTGCACGCGCATGAATTATACATTATGCTCTCTCTCTCTCTCTTTCTCTCTTTCTTTTCTTTTTTTATTGCAATTGCACTCATCCTCCTCATCATCCTCCTCATCATCACTTTTCCCCATCACTCATCAGACCCTCCGCGTGCTCATCTAATCTCTCTCCATCTGCGCGAGCGCTAATTGCATCAGTGTCTCGTCTGTTTTATGATTTTTTTTTAAACCTAAAGGGAGTCGGTATTGACCACATGACGCTGCACGAGCTCCTTACCGATGTGAATGATGGAGTCCGCTCGCGCGCCGTCGCACCGCAGCATACCGAACGCGACGCAGATCACCAGCAGCAGTTCCATTTCCGCTCCGCTCCGCTCGCGCGCCGCGCATCCACGCGTTTCTTGCGTTTTCTCCTCCCTCGCGCGCTCGCTGCTCCGGTTCGCACCCTCGGTGTATATCTAATGTATGTATTTATTAATTTATATATATTTTTTTTTTAAATCCTGTAATTCGGAATGTCCAGGGATTGCAAATGCAAATATAAAGAAAAATTTAAAAAATAAAAAAAAAAAAACTGTAGTGCGCGCGATCCGGGCTCCCGTTCACCGCAGGTCTCGCGCCGAATCTGAGAGGCATGAACGAGCTGCAAACGGAGAAGGAGGAGGAGGAGGAGGAGGAGGGCTGCTCTCTCTCTCTCTCTCTCTCTCTCTCTCTCTCTCTCTCTCTCTCTCTCTCTCCGCCGTGCCACGTGACTGCGGAGGAGCTCTAATGCGGAGAAGCGGAGCCGCGCGCGGAGAGACGGACTCGGACTCGGTGACGGAGACGGGTGATGCTGCGCGCGAGGATGGAGGCGTGAGGCGCGCTCATCAAGGAGTGTGTGTGTTTTGTGTGTGTGTGTGTGTGTGTGTGTGGGTTTGTGTGTGTGTGTGTGTGCGCGCGCGTGTGTATGTGACTCCGACGCTCGTTTCCCGGTCCAGCTTCAGCCGGTAAACTTTCTCGCCTGAGTTTTGTTTGTTTGTTTGTTTGTTTGTTTGAGCGCCATGCACGGTGCTAAGGTGTTTATCTAAAAAAAAAGTGTGACGAGGGAGAAAAAAAGGACAAGAGTTTCATCGAACAAACCGGAAACGATCAGCGCGTGAAAGGAGGGCAGGATGTCAGAGCGGCACGTGAGGATCCGCCGCGCGCGGCTCAGAGGACGGAAGCGGGACTTGAGGGACTGGTAACGAAGAGGACACGACTGATCCGCGTGCGCGCGCACGGTGTGTGTGTGTGTGTGTGAGTGTGTGTGTGTGTCACTTTATTTTTGTGACATGACGGTGACTGAATTCTGTACTGTAAA
>NC_069721.1:527790-542790 GCF_027358585.1 Pangasianodon hypophthalmus
TTCTCTCCACTAGAGACACTTTAAAAAATATTTCTGTAGTGTTGGTTCATCTGTTTTGGTCCCATCTTTTAACTGGTGTTTTTGTTTGTTTGTTTTTCTCATTTGCTTTACTGCGTGCTAGCGTACAGCACTTTGGCCAACACTTCCTGTCCTTTAAACATGCTATATAAGTAAAGGCGACTTGACTTAACCTTTTCGTTCGCACGAGGAGTCTCGGGATTGAACCAGCTAGATGTATATGGAGGATATCTGCTCGGCTTATATTTTAGCTGTTAACTGGCTGCTTTGCAGAAGGTGGATAATTATAATGCACTGCTACTTCATTACTTTGCTAATAAATGGTGCTTGAACTGCAGTAGATTGATATTGTAGCCATCTAGTGCCGCTTCAAGGCCAAGTGCACGCTATATTATTAAACCTCGCTGGTGTCAGTGTCCTGGAGTTCTTTTTTTTTTTTTTTTTTCCTTTTTATGCTTTTGCAAGCTCTTAAGATTTTTTTTTCCATTGGAAATTATATTGGCTGCACTCATTATGCACTCCCACTCACTCTTCCCTGAGATTCAAAATAGCTCCCTGGTGCCACACGACAAAAACCGAATGCAAATGTGGGAAACTTTGTTCTCCAGTGACAAATTACATTCATCATCTTCTCTACCACAGCCCATTGCCAATCCACCGCAAACGCCACATCATACAGCAGGAGCAGGACTCAAGGAGAAATGTTTTTTTCTCTTTATGAAAGCCTGCCTAATGTTTCCATGCAATTCAGAATCAGCTTCAAATCGAATCAAGAATAAAATCATACGAGGCGAAAATCCCTAAGAATAGTAATTATTGTGCTGGATTCTTTTTCAAGTGGATGAGGAAAGAAGTATACACTGTTATTATATCCTATAATACATTTAGAAATGCCAATGACAACATGTAATCATCCACCATTTTCAACACGCCTCCACAAGTAAACATTTATATTCGCATTGTATGAAAAATTGTACAAACGGGTAAAAATCCAACTCAAACACTCGTACGCAATACAACATAAACAAATCTGGTGGCCATTTGTTTTGTTTTCTCTTTACATATGGCTTTAAAGAGGAATTACAGAATTAATTTAGATGTACTTTTTTTTCTCCTGTATGTCAGAAATTTAAAAGAAATTAAAAGCCTGAACATTTGGGTATAAAGACTGACCATCGCTGCAATGTGTTGAGAAAAATCTTATCATGACTCAGTCAATAAGGATAAATTTGATGATCATTAGAACTGTAAGTATTGCTATATCTTGTTTTTTGCTGTTTTTTGAGTCATTGTGAAACATTTCGCGTCTAAACACATCTAAAGTGCTCGGAAAATGATGTCTGTCGTTTATATAACGCTGTAACATGCCAGAATGTAATGATGACAGTACTCAGAATAGTTGCTATGATATAAGGAATGGTATAATGTGGTTTTGGGAAGAATAATGTGTTTTTTCTTGCACTGGACCTTTTTACAGTCGCATACACATTGAAAATGCAAAGACATGTTTGTTATTTCAAAAAATTGGAAGGTCCTTGCAACTCTTTATAGCTTAAAAGCCACTAGAACACAGAAAAAATATGAATTTCACTGTAACAGACAGGAAGGACGCAGACGCAGAGCTAGGATCAGTGCAAAGAGGTTTTTATACAGATCTTGGCAAACGAAGTAGAAACGTGATCCAGGATGAAAGTCATTATGCAGGTTAGAAACACAGTCGATAGAGTAAACAAGGCCAAAGAGGAACTGGACAAACAAAACCCAGGAAAAAAACTGCAAGAACTCAGAACTCACACATACTAGGAATGGCAAGACTTCGCAGTGAACTAGTGCACATGAACCGCTTAAATATTCCACTTAAACAGGAAGTGCTAAGTGCTTCCTTCTGTGTTCTATTTTCTACAAGACGTCCATCAATTAAACATGCGATAAAATCTACTAAATGCTGTTTTTCGCAGATTTCATGCAAAGTCTTGATATGTTTCGTGACTAGCCATGTGGCTGTGTCTCAAATCAGTCCATTGCTTTGTCATTCCACAGACATATCACAGTATTACATACAATATAAAGGTTCTGCAAAGACCAAAAATCAAAATGACACATGAATTACCTTGTTTACTTACTTTATTTACTGGTTTACTCAAATTACAGCCAGATACTGTATTGTCCTCCAGCATATCCTGTGTCTCCTGGTCTTTCCCTGTCTCTCATATCAGGTTATGAGGCTCTATTTTCATGATTATGAATCAGGTGCAACATTAAGGCGGAGTGAGGAGTGAATTATAATTATTTAATTATTTATGGATAAAATGATGAGTGAATTTAAGTTTCTATTTAAGCGAGTCTCTGGAGCAGATGAGCACTCGGTCAGATTATCCTTCAAACGTTCTGAATTAGCACAAACATCTGCATTATTTTATTAATTCAAAAATCTCCTGCATCCCACACACACACATTACGATTTCATCACCTCGATTTAGTGTCCCGTGGCTCCACTAACTGTCAGAGTTTGATATAAAAATAATAAAATGCTAAATAACAGGCTGCGCTGGATCAAGTGCTATTCTGTGTGCTGCTGAATAATGAGTGTGGAAGCCATTTTGTTAAATTAAACCAAATTCGCGGTGATTGATGTGATCATTAAATACACTAGACTCCCATTATTTCAGTGTGTGCCATTTTCTCATTCCTGTACAGTATCATCATATTAGACTTTTTATTTTTCATTTTGAAATCCCGCTTTTTTTTGTTACATCATATTCCATTTGACAGCAAAGAAAACAAAGTCTATTTATGATGGAAAGGGAAATACTGTAAAACGATTACCTCACCTTACGACAGTGGAGCCTGTCTGTCTTTACACTGACACAGCAATCATCTTCAATCAGGGCGCTTTTAAACCCTCTTTTTCATCCACTGGTGTAAAAACCTCTCTTCCTTCACTCTGTTTGAAAAGAACTATATTTGTAGCCTGTTTCTTGCCCTTGTGCAGGAACGTATTACGGTTTATAAGTATTGATCTCCAGACCCACTCCTTTGGCCTCACTCACTAAAAAAAAACCCTCGTCATATCCCAGAGCTCTTGTTCTCTTTGACCTGGCCGAACCTCATCCTCAGCGTAGGCTAAAAATATTGACCTTCATCACTCGCTTAATGCTTATTTCCTTTGCTATGACTTTTTTCTAACACCGCAGACAGCACTCTTACTTCGCATGTTAAACCAATAAGAACATAGTTCTCTAATCCTTAACTTCACTGGATTTGCCTTTTTAGGAAACGGGTTAATAATAAATTAAATCGGTAATAAATCCTGGAAGAATTCAGTATTTCAGTTCACACGGTTTCGGCAGCTTTCTAAAAAATGTCATTAGATAAAGTAATAATGAGTTTAGTTAATCATTTGCGATTAGCAATTAGCTATCAGAGAAAAAGCTTTTAATGAGTGTTGAATTATTTTGTTTTATTAGGAATAGCTGAAAGGGCAATTTCTTGTCGATATTGTAAGATTTAAACAATAAAGTAAGAAATGATGAAATGATCTTTGATCTTTAATCTATCAATGCGATAGATTACAGCTAAATCCTGTATTTATATATTTGAAAATAAAACAGCATGTTTTCCAAATTAAGCACTGAGTATTCTGTATTCCGAATATTCTTCTTTTAATTTCTATTCAAGAAGTGTACCTGTTTTCTAATCCTGAGCCTGGCTACCCTTCACCCTAACCTCAAACTTTCATGATGTTTCATTCAAGTTTCCTCTCACGAACTTCTCTTCCCTTTTTATAATCTTGTGCATCTTAAATTATGTAAATATTCAAATTCATTATCCATTACTAAAATCTTCCCTTTACTTCCCTTTAGTCTTTTCCAGAGATTTCTGTTCTTCTCTCATGGAGATCAGCAAAACTAAAATAAACCTTTCGGTCTCTGTAATTAATTATAGTGATATTCTCAGAAAACGTAAATAACGTCTTGAGACATAATTATTCATGCTAACGATATCATATTGTCACGTTGGCCAAATACAGTGCCAGGGATCTTATCACTATTCAACAAATCTCCAAATGACTTCCTCTGCTCTCCTAAGGCTGTTTCTTCATCTGTTACAGGATTTTCTCTTTTCTTTCTTCTTCTTCTTCTTCTTTGATTAGGAGTACCATACATCATCACTTGGGACGTATCATGCATCATAAATTGACAGAAGGACGGGGGCAAGTTTCACGTTTTGACTGCGTACATTTTGCTAACTTTTTGCAGACTAAAAGTGAGGTTTTTTTTTTAGAAGTACACCTTTACAAATTAAAATAATATACATTGATTCTAAACTACCAGTTTGTCGTCTCCTGGGGCTTAATATGGTGAGAGTAGTGACTGCTTTATTTTTTTTATTCATTTGTCTTCAGTAACGCTTCATCCTGGTCAGGGTGGCGGTGGATCTGGAATCCATTGTTCCCAAAGACCAATCACTTTTCACCATTATTCCCCACAACCAATCACTTATCACCATTGTTCCCCACAACCAATCACTTATCACTATTGTTCCCAACAACCAATCACTGATCACCATTGTTCCCAACAACCAATCACTGATCACCATTGTTCCCAACAACCAATCACTGATCACCATTGTTCCCCACAACCAATCACTTATCACCATTGTTCCAAATGACTAATCACTAATCACTATTGTTCCCAAAGACCAATCACTTATCACCATTGACTAATCACTTTTCCCAGTGGTGCTGCTGCTTGTATGCTGACATCACCAATATTTCAATATGAATTTTTTAACGTCATTTCTAAATCAGGAACGGCGATGTAATTTTTGGGATGTTAAAATACACTGGAAAAAATATTACACACATAAAAAAAGAATTTAAATTACACACTAAATTAAAATACATCGGAAAAAAATTACAGACCAGATAAAATGTGGGGAAACCTATCATACCCTGGCTGAACCAGTGGCGTGAGTTTGGAGTTTGGAGTGGGACAATCTGTTCGCTTAACCAATTAAAGACGAAGACGAGGCAGTATGAGTTTCAAACAAACCTGTTAGGAAACAATTATTTTTGAAAAGTGTGACCCTTCTCGTCACGTTTGTCTTTTCCGTGATTTAAGGAGAATGTTTTGTGACAGTTTCTCATTTAACTATGTTTAAAAAAATGAAACCAAGCAGCATTCAATATCTGAACTTTTTAGCTCACATATTTCCAAAGATGAAAGCAAAAACATGGCAGATGAAGCAGATGAGTCTGGACTACAGTTTCACCTGAGGTGGCAAGAATCAAGGGCCAACACACACCGGACCTAAAAGTCAGCCAACACACACACTGGAGAAAGAAGAAAGCAATGCATACACACGGACATGCAGCAGGCGTCAGGCGGGGAGGGTAACGCCCACTCTACAGTAACGCCAGTGTGTTCGCTCGCACTATACTGGCCCATACTGCAAGTCCTTCTTACGATGCCTGTCTCCACCGCTTCTGCAGAGCGCTCGTTCACCTGTTTCAGGCGCTTAAAAGCACACTTAAGAAGCAGCCGGCTCACAGGATTGGCACTAATGAACATTCACAGAGACTTTGTAATAAACTCAGAGCGAGTACTGAAGGAATTTGATTTATCAGGGGCCAGGAGGTTGAACTTTTCATTGTAAGGCAGACTTTGGTTTCTTACTTTACTCAAAAATGTAAGATGCATTTCTTTGTTGGTATCAAATCCTCATCATCACCATTGATCCCAACAACCAATCACTTACCAGCATTGTTCCCAACAACCAATCACTTATCACCATTGATCCCAACAACCAATCACTTATCAGCATTGATCCCAACAACCAATCACTTATCACCATTGATCCCAACAACCAATCACTTACCAGCATTGATCCCAACAACCAATCACTTATCAGCATTGATCCTGACAACCAATCACTTATCACCATTGATCCTGACAACCAATCACTTATCACCATTGATCCTGACAACCAATCACTTATCACCATTGATCCCAACAACCAATCACTTATCAGCATTGATCCCAACAACCAATCACTTATCAGCATTGATCCCGACAACCAATCACTTATCACCATTGATCCCAACAACCAATCACTTATCACCATTGATCCCAACAACCAATCACTTATCACCATTGATCCCGACAACCAATCACTTATCACCATTGATCCCAACAACCAATCACTTATCACCATTGATCCCAACAACCAATCACTTATCACCATTGATCCCGACAACCAATCACTTATCACCATTGATCCCAACAACCAATCACTTATCACCATTGATCCTGACAACCAATCACTTATCACCATTGATCCCAACAACCAATCACTTATCAGCATTGTTCCCGATAACCAATCATTTATCACCATTGAGCCCAACAACCAATCACTTATCACCATTGATCCTGACAACCAATCACTTACCAGCATTGTTCCTGATGACCAATCACTGATCACCGCTTTTTCAGATGACCAATCACTGATCACTATCAGATGCCTGAGAAACAACTGTGGGCTGAAGGCTGTGTTTTCATGCCCCATCCCTCAGTCTTGCTATAGACGAAGCCCTCAAGGCCGCGTTACTCCACCCCACCTTTAAGAGCATCGCTAAACGTACACAAGATGGACTCCAGTGCTAAGGGCTGAGGCATTATTTGAGCAAGCAAGTTATTTTCACTCAAATCGCTCTGCACTGGTCACTTGTAGAAGCTCCTATCTGTAGTTGCACCAGTTGCCATGGTTTTACTCATGGACTAGTACGATATCCACACACATCCTCTCAAGCTCGCTTCAGAACATATGTAAAGCCACCCATCTGACCACGAATCAGATGTCTTCTTGCTAAAACGAAACATTTTGAAGTCTTGTGTATATTTCGAGAATTCTGCTGCCTGTTTATTTTGGATAAATCAAACACCTCAAGCCCGCAGCACTGCAGTGAGTCTCACCGAATGGTTCAGGAACTATGAGCTGTGGCTAGGAGAGAGCATGTGGAACCAAAATCCACACATAATGATTTACAGTGAGGGAGGTAAAATAAGCACACCTCCATTCCTGCTGATTCGCATAAAGTTGAACTCCGCTCAACATTTTCATGTCGCTCATTCCAACCAAGCTGGATACACAATTTTAGCGCAGATCTCCCTCCTGAAGACTAGTTTTGGGGTTTGGTGATGTGATTTTCTCAGCAATCACAGACGCTTTGATACTTTCAAGCATGTCTGACCATCTGCTGTGATGAGAACCTTCATCCACACAGGAGTTTTATAAGAATAATGGCCTTCTTCTCACTTACTTAAAGCCCAGCTTCGTGGCTTTTCCTCTGAACAGCAGCAAACATCATTTGTACTTCACTTGTAACTGATAGACCTTCAATGCACCTTTTTGTGAACACGTGTGAGAAGCTTGAGGAACGAAATTCTCCATGGATCCCCTGCATCTTCTTTCTTCTATCATAAAAAAGCATCATCAGGTTCTCTCTGCTCTCCACTATTTGCTCCAGTGTAACCGTGTTCACTCACATGGTGCTTCATGGGACTCTCGCTAACTTTCAAATCTCATTCATAAAAAAAATTATATAAAATGATAACTGTATGAAGTAAGCAATATTTTGAGCTTAAACATATGGAGATATATACGGTTTTACTTCAACCTGTAAAACGTTTGTTTTAAAAATGACATAAATGATGAAGTCTGATGAATCTGGAGAGAATGAGAATGAATCTGGAGAGAATTCAAGTTCCTTAACATTCTTTTCAACAAGGTTCAGATCTGGAGTCTGGAGTCTGGAGTCTGATTGCGAAACATTCATTTTTGTTCCATTCCTGTGCTGATTTGGATGCGTCTCTATGGTCGACTCTTGGCAGAGGCAACAATGTTTTGGCTTGAATTATTCTGGTACTTGGCAGAATTCATGATCTCATCAATCTTCACGAGAGCTCCTCAATCACCAGGCACAAAGCAGTCCCAAAACACTGATGATCCTTTGATGGGGCTTTTCCTTATACACAGCCCCAATTTATCACTAAACATACCTTCAATTCAATTTCAGTCTGATCTGACCGTAATACATGATTCCAGTGTTCTAGTGTCTACGTCGTAACTGAAACAGACGAGCGGCAGCTTTTTAAACCCAGTACACACACACACACACACACACACACTCCAGCTTCTTGACCGTGCAGTTTAAACGTATCTGCCATTTTAACTGATTTGATCATATCGATTACATGCAGGTCAGCGGCTGTCTTTCTCTTCTGAGTTGGAATCTCGTCACTGTGAGGAAAACCAAGAGGATTTTTCATGTGTGCAACCTCGTGTTTGAGGCATCTGGGAAAAACCCACTGGTGTGTCAATTGTGTTTGAATTCGAAAGAAGACTAAAACACTGGCTTTAAGACAAAATGGCTAAAAAAATTTTTTGGCTAAAATTGTTGTTTTCTGCCTTTAACATACTTTGGCACATTTTAGAAATTTATAAATATTTTTCAAATTGGCATGGACGTGTTTAAATCAATCAATCAATCGATCAATCAATCGATTTGCGTCAAAACAGCTGTATTAGGAGATTTTTTTTTTGACTGCTGAACTACAGCCTGATTGTATCCCTATAAAAAACACTTTCCCTATAATTCATGGTTCCCTGAGCTGAATTAGTGGACTGCGGGTTAAATTACATTTTTCATGCATAATTTACACGGCTTTCTCCTGCGTCTGCCAGGAAAGAGAGCTTCTCCTAAAATAAGATCTAAATGATATCAGTGAGTAGCTTGCATTAGGACAAGCAGAGCTTTCAGGGAAGGGACATTTCAAGAGATATTTCAAGAGCTATTAGGGTAAGTCCACTAAAAGTCTTCCACTGAACAGATGAGACGTTAATTAAATGATGGACCACTTTATGACCGACTGTGATCAGGAACCTCGAAGAGCTCCAGCCTGTGTATGGGCTTCAGTTTATTACAGCACCTCTGTAACAGGTGTAAATGTAGATACACTACAGGTAGCTATGGTACTTTATAAAAAAAAAAATACAACACATATCAGAATTAATCTTCATTTCATTTGTGACTTTATTTATGCAAATAAAGTTTCGTTGAATTCAACACGTGTAAATTTGCATACTTCATAAAACCAGAAATCTAGCATTTGGATGATGTTAGAATTAAACTACTTAGTGAGAAAGACTTTTACAGAACAGTTTATTGGAAAATCTTTTTCTTGTCATTTAATCAATGAAACACTACGAGCTGTTATGAAACTATTTCTTGGGAAATTCCTCCGTGAGAATTTTAAAAGCTCAATGTGGTTTGATGTGTTTCCACACTAAAGGAAATCGACGTGTATATCATAATGAATGATCGTAATAAAGACAGCTTTTCAGGAGTATACGACATGAAGTGGTTGTGAAGTGGGCGGAGCTTAAAGCCTTCTCCAGAGGTGACGTTCAAGAAAATGTGTTGGTCGTGAGTGAACCAAAAACAAAATCAACATTTCAGGTTGACCCCAGATTGACCCCTGGCTAGGGTCACTTGTTGAGAAACAAGTGTTGAGAAATGAGACGCGGAAGAGCTTAAGCATAAGCGCTGATGATTTATCGCTCACTTCATTGCTAACCGTGAGAGAGGTGACGTGCTGTTATAGGAAAACAATCAACTTCAGGATGGTAAGAGTAACTCCGCTTCATCACACCGCCCCCTTGTTGATTATTTTCCAGCATCACACGGAGCGCTTTCTTTACTTCAAAGATGATTTCAGGCTTGTGATAAAAATAGTAATAAAGCTACAGAGAGTGTGGCTTTGGTGAAGCCTCTAGCTCTTCGCTAATCACTCGGTAAAGTCTGACTTCTCTGGGCGAGTTAATAATGCAGCAGAGCTCCTGCTCCTCTAATCAAATTCTCACGCTTGCTTTTTGTTTATGCGGGGATTCTGTGTGGAGAGCAGAGATGGAACCGAATATGAATACATTATTCACAATGAACAAATAATGCGTTCTAGACAGATACGAACACAAGCCTTACTATTCTCGTCTGTTGTTCGTTCGTTTGTTCGTTCATTTGTTTAAATCACGATACTAGTTTGTTTGTTTGTTTGTTTGTTAGGAAATATTGTAGGTAGGTACGATAAAAATAATAACTGCCTGAGCAGGATTTTAAAAAAGACTCTGGTTTAGGCCACGCCCACTTCAGGTTTAAACCTGAATACAGAGAGTGTCATAACACAGGACGTGGTCATGGTGTGTGTCGCACAAACCCTGAGCGGATCACCTGTACACACCTGTAGTGTGTGTAATGTACAGAAATTTCATGGCTGTAAGCAATAGTGTGTGTGTGTGTGTGTGTGTGTGTGAGAGAGAGAGAGCGAGAGAGAGAGAGAGAGAGAGAATTTTGAATTTTAACAAGACTTTTATTACAAAAAAAACCTCTCCTATTCACAATACACTCCTACAACACAGTAAGTTTAGGTGGGGGGGGAGGAAAAAAAAAAAAAAAAAAAAAAAAGGAAAAAAGGAAAAAAAAAAAAAAAAAAAAAAAAAAAAAAAAAAAAAAAAAAAAAAAAAAAAAAAAAAAATCACAAAGTATGCATAAAAATCAGTTCACCCTCAAAAACAGAGCACAGAGCCTCATTACAACACCAAATACATTCAAAAGTGACAAAATCATCAATAGATTTATAATAAAGAAAATCAATCAAAACTCTTGACTTCACCAAGTTAAAAAACAAGGCTACTATGTTCTGATTTAAATTTTGTTCTATTTTCTTTTTCCTACTTGTATAAATGGCCAGTTTTGCTTGGCCTAAGACAAAATTCAGTAGCTGACAGACAAATCTTTTCTTCCTCACATATTTGTACCCCAAAATAAAAGTCTCTAGAGAAAAGGTCTCATTACAACTCCTGAAAACATTACCTACAACTAGAAATAGAGGTTGCAATCTACAACAATTCATAAAAGCATGAAAGATGGTTTCTCTGTCAGAACAGAAAGGACATGTAGAAGTAACCTCAGGGTTTAGAACTGAGATAAAAGCATTGACCGCGACAGCACCATGAATAATTCTCCATTGCAAATCACCTGTTCTCTTGGTCAACGGTGGTTTATACAAGGATCTCCACTCAGGTTTTGTGTTTTGATCCAGTTTAAAAACATCACGCCAGGGAGTATCAACTTTCCCATTTAAAACCTTTTTGCTAAAAACCAAAACACAAGACCTGTACAAAGATTTACCAGTACTTAAAAAGAAGTCTTTACACAGAGATGTAACATTTTCAATGAAAGGAGATGTAATCCCTTCAACATTTACAGACAGTAGTAGACAAGGAAAAGAGTCTTTAGGATCAGGAACTCGGGAACCAGCACAATACTCTGCTAGCAAGTCCATTTCAGTTGTCTTAAACGCCGCTTTCCATTTCATGAGCAACTGGGTAACCAGACGAATAGACCTGATTCCCAAATGTTGAGCTAATGCTGCTTTGTTCTTGAAATCCGGCCCTACAGTGTTCAGTAGCTGACTCAGAGTAATAATGTTGTGTTCAATCAGCAACCTACTAAGTCCAGGGAAAAAGGAACTGTCTGTTAGGTCCAACCGGGAGCCACAGATTAAAGGCTCCTCCAGTAACCAATGAAGAGAATGTGAGTTTTCTGGTCGTTGAACAGCAAAGAGACTCCAAACTTTGAAAATGTTCTTGTAAAAAATTGGCAACGTGGAGGTGTCCAGTTTTAGGGGATCCATCAAAAAAAGTGCTTTGTCCAGCCCCAAACCTGCAAAACTACGTAAAATCAGGCATGAAACAGCACGCCAGCTAAAACGTGATGGTCCATCCAACAGTCTTTGCACAAACTGCAGACGAAAGGTTGCAATTCTGCTCTGGAGATGAATTAGTCCTTGACCACCTTCCTCCTTGGGCAAGAACAGAACATTTTGTGAGACCCAATGTAATTTATCCCAAAAAAAGTCCACCAGGGTAGCCTGGATTTTTGATAGCAGCTGCAAAGGAGGATCTACACAGGCAAACTTATGCCATAAGGAAGATGCCACCAAATTATTAATAACTAAAATGCGTCCTCTGTATGACAATTTTGGGGACAAAGACTTCCATTTTTCTAGGCGTCCTTTGACTTTTTCTATTAAACCTTCCCAGTTTTTCTGCACTGTTGTGTCATTGCCTAAAAAGACCCCCAAATATTTAAAACCTTCTTTTCCCCAATGTAAACCAGCAGGAAGTTTCGGTTTTCCACTTTTCCAGCTTCCTATCAGTAGTGCTTCACTTTTATTCCAATTTATATTAGCAGAAGATAAAACTTTAAATTTTCCAAGCAATTCAGATAAAACCTGTACATCATTTTGCTTACTGATCATAACTACTATATCATCAGCATACGCTGATAATAAGAAATTGCCATCACAGTTTGGCAAAGATATACCATGAAGTTTCATTCTTATTTGTTGTAACAAAGGCTCTATGGCCAAAGAATAAAGCATACCAGAAAGTGAACACCCCTGTCTGATACCTCTACAGGCTCCAAAAGGAGCACACAAACCACCATTGACCTTGAGAATGCTCTGAACATCACTATAGAGAACTTTCACCTGATCTATAAATTTTTTACAAAAACCAAAGGCTTTCAAAACTCTCCATAAATAAGCATGTTCAACACGATCAAAGGCTTTCTCTTGATCCAATGATATTAAACCACAATCTAGATTTAGCACCTTAGAGACATCGAGAAAATCTCTAATCAGGGAAACATTATCAAAGATTGACCTACCAGGGACACAGTATGTCTGGTCAGGATGTATGACCTTGTCCATAACCTCTGCCAACCGATTAGCTAAAACCTTAGAGAGCAGCTTGTAGTCACTGCACAGGAGGGAGACCGGCCGCCAGCACTTGATGTCCGTCAGGTCACCCTTCTTGGGTAGGAGAGTCAAGACTGCTCTGCGGCAGCTCAACGGCAATAGCCCTCCGGCTAAACTGTCATTCAGTACCTCCAGCAAGTCTTCTCCAAGCTCTGACCAAAATGACTTATAGACGTCGACTGGCAGGCCATCCATCCCTGGTGCTTTTCCCAGCTCCATACCTTGGAGGGCCTTGCAGAGTTCCCCCATGGTCAAGGCACCTGAAATCTTTGCGTTAACTTCCTCTGACACTTGAGGAAGATTGTCAAAGAAATCACTATCATGCCTATAATCTGGACTCAGTTCATTTTTATATAAAGACTCATAAAAAGTGACTGCTCTCTTACGAATGTCTTTGGGGTCAGTCAGCAATACCCCAGATTCAGAACGTAAAGCATGAATAACCCTGTTCTGTCCATTTTTTCTTTCCAAACTGAAAAAAAACCTTGAGGGTACATCCATCTCATTTACACTTAAAAAACGTGACCTGACCAGAGCACCCTGTGTTTTAACCCCTAGTAGATCAGACAACTGAGTTTTCTTTTTTTTTATGAGAGACTCCACATCACTTTGATTCCCAGGCAAGTGAGCCAATTCTTGCAATTTTAAAATATCAGTCTCTAAGGTGTTCAAAGTCAGGGTTATCTCTCTAGTGATATTCTGGGAGTATTGTTGACAAAACTGTTTTATCTGAACTTTCCCAAAATCCCACCATTGCTGCAGTGTTCTAAAAGAATTCTTTGTAGTTTTAAAAACATCCCAGAAATTTTTAAAACTTTCTTTAAAACACTTATCATCCAATAAGGTGGTATTTAGATGCCAATAAGCACTCTTTGGCTTAATAGAGTTTAAAAAGATACAACACTGCACCATACTATGATCTGAAAGACATGATGGGATAATAACACAACTCTGAACAATACTACCATGATGTTTAAAAACATAAAACCTATCCAGTCTTGCCAATGAAATCGTGTTATCACGAACATGGGTCCAAGTGTATTGTCTTTGTTCTCCATTAAGCTGTCTCCAAATATCAATTAATTCATGTGTTTTTGTTAGCTGAACAAGACGTTGACGTGAAGGTAAATGGGGTTCAATGTGATTTCTATCCAAGTTGGACTCTGTGCAATTAAAATCACCACCCAAAAATAAATATTCATCAACACCAACATTTTGTAAAACAGAGCACAAAGTATTTAGAAATAGCATTCTTTCAACAGCTGAAGTTGGTGTATATACACAAATAAAAACAAATACAACATTTTCAAAAGAGGCTCTTACTTTCAAAAGTCTCCCTTTAATAACCTCTTCAATCTGATAAGAGCGTGGGCTGAAACTCTTAGCAAAAAGAATAGCGACTCCACCACTCAGTGAAGTATTGTGACTTAGAACAGCAATCCCATTCCATTCTACTGCCCAATCAGCAGCATTATTAACATCAGTGTGTGTTTCCTGTAACAGAGTGACATCAATTTTTTTCTGATGAATTACTTCAAATAATGAAGCTCTTTTGTGCATATCTCTAGCACCATTCAGATTCAGGGTAGCAACATTAACATGACACATACTTAAGGAAAAGAGAAAAATCCCTGCCCACAGGAACATTCTATTACAATACGTGGCATTAGGCTTTCTCACTGTCCTCATTACTGAGCTCAGAGTTAAGTTTGCTCAATGTCTTTTTCAATCGATAAACCTCTTTATTTGTAAAGGAGCCCTCCATCATGAAGCACCTTGTTTTCTCAACAAACTGCTTTATGTCAGGAAAGTATTCGTTAATACGCACTCCTCTCTTATTCTTCGTAGCTCTGAGGAACAGTTTAATGTCATCTACCTCATAATGACGTCCAGAAAAATCACTCTGAGAAAGACTAACACTCGAATCAGAAAACTCACTGTCACTTTCCGTTTCATCCTGATCACTTGGCTCGGTTATATCTGCTTTCTTTGCATGTCTAACAATCGGAGCTTTACCAGACTTCTTTCTTTTTAATGGGACTTTAAAATCTGCCTGCTCTGTTTCCATTCGACTGTCATCATGTACATTACTCACAGTAGA